>NC_056726.1:492283857-492301357 GCF_019279795.1 Protopterus annectens
AAGCAAAAAAAATTGTTTGTAAAGTTCAGTCTGTGCACATAATTGTGGGGCCCTACCTTTGTGAAGGTTTCATGACATTAGACAACCTTTTGCATGCATACCTATGTTTTTGATCTAGGGCTGGTACTCATAGATAAAGGTACAGCAACACAGTTTCTGCAGCATACATAAGATGAGTTATACCGCACACCAATTAAGTCATTTATAGTCATGCATATCCTCTGTATCCCTACAAATAATTAGAAGAAAATGTGCATACTTATGAATTTCTCATCCTGGCAGTTTGCACAACTGTTCAGCTGGTCACTTGTGAATTTCAGTTAGTAAGTAACAAAGCTACCTAGTTGACCACTCAGATGCACAAACTTTCCAAAAGGCACATGCATGCTTACATACACATACAGATAGCAGCTGACAGAGACGCACACAGACACTCAAATAGACATGCACATGCAAGCTCACGTACGCGTGCGCACGTGCGTGCGCACACACACACACACACACACACACACACACACACACACACACACACACACACACACACACACACAAACACACACCCACTGTGACAAAATGAGATACTGCCAGTACAGCTAGCTAGAATTTTATAAATAATTATATGTCACTGGTGAATATCAAAATGATTTATACATAATGTTTGTGTTTAAAATATATTAGAACTGTATGCCATGTGTATATTAAAATGCCTGTACAGATGTGTGTTGAAAAGGTATTTGTACAGTGCTGTGTTTGAAATGTAACCACAGAGTACCCTACTGGAAGAGAACAGAAATGTAGCTGCACTATTGTAACTGTTTAAATGTATATGCTTAACAGAGGAAATTGGAGGATTAATCTCAGTCCAGCAAACTTTAGAAAAATATCTGAAATTAAATTATTGTATAGGCTATGCAATAAAGAGCCTCTCAAGTTTTCAGTGCAGGAAGATACACAGTCTGTACTAGGAAGCTTTCTGTATAGTGCTTGGAGTGAACTAATTGGTACTTTTGATGCATGAAGGAATGCAACTGTTTTATGACTTCCAGCATCTGCCAAAGATCTGAGCAAAAGCCCTTGTCTATATATTTTGACAAGTAGATACTAAATGCTGCAGCTTCTAGCAATGGGGGGTTTGGCCTGGGAACTAGAAGTAAGATGACCAGAAATGATGTCATCCTGCAAGCTATCCCAATAGATATTAATTTGAGAAGTTTCTTAGTGAGACAGAGCATTCTGCATTCTGTCTTGGAACTGACAACAACAACAAAAACCATTCACCGCATCTGCCTTGCTCTGATGAAGTAAGTTTCCAGAGAACACTATAACTCTCTTAGATACAGTCAGGAATATAGTAAAGCTACATTTAAATGTTTATCTTTATTTATGTGAGCCTGTACTGCAATGTTATTTTAAATATCTCCTGTGGTTTTGAACTCCATTGTCACTGTGAATATACATTTAGTATTGTCTTGTTCTTTTATTATTTATTATTAAATTTATTTAAACCTTTCATTGTGACTGATCTGTGTAGAGATATTTAAGTTTTGAGAGTACTTGCATGGTTATTTGGTGACACTGTGTAGGCCACTCCTAATAGCCTTACTCTTGGTCAAATTACCATTTGTATTAGTATTAATATTACACAGTAAGATTGGGCACCCTTTGTTAAGGGCCTTAAAGTAGCTGATAAGGAGTGGCTGGTGGCAGTCCAAACTACCTTATAGTCTTGTCAAAAGGGGGCATAGGTAGTAAACCTGTGCAAGCGTTTCCCAGGTGGTGTGTGTGTGTGTGTGTGTGTGTGTGTGTGTGTGTGTGTGTGTGTGTGTGTGTGTGTGTGTGTGTGTGTGTGTGTTTTTGTTTATAAATCAAATCTCAAAAAGTGTGTTTGTCAGCTACTTGGGCAGGGACACAAAGCACTGGTTGGACAGAGAGGGTGCTGGAAGTCTTGGCCTGGTCACTCAGCTGAGATCTTGACTCTATAGCTGTGCCAGTAGGCAGTCTTAGTGGGGATCTGGAGGAAGAGGGAGAAACCAGCCCTGGAGTGACTGTGGTCTCTGTGTGCTCTTAAGAGAAATTGCATTTGATGCAGAGGGCTGCATCTGGAAATACTGCATGTGTACTTGTCATCCGCTCAGTGAATGTCCCCCACTGTTCAAATGGAGGGTCATCTCACACACACAGACACACACATACACACACACATGCACACACACACACACACACACACACACACACACACACACACACACACACACACACACACACACACACACACAATCTGAGCCGAGTGAAATAAGAACAGCTTTACCTTGCACACATTCTCTCTCACTGAAAAGAATAGGTTTATACAGCTAAATCAATGCATGCAGTTATGCATTTTGTGTATTGCTTTGTGGAAATTGCCTAGTACAGACATCTGTGAATTGCTGTGTTAAGTACACATATGCCCTAATCCCTTACTTCTCACATTTATGTGTGATGCTCAAAAATCTCACTGTTCAATATAATACAGCTGTTACTGAACAGCAAGGGGACAATGAACCAGTATGGCCTTATATTCTACACAAATCCACTTACACACACACATATACTTATGTACTATAGGAGTTGGCTATGAATTCCACCATAGGTTAAAGTGGGCAACATGGGGTGGATTCTGCTTAAATACAGCCATTACTGCATACGTCTAGATGTTTTAATTGTTTAATAAAATGCTTGGAAGGCTTACAAATAATGGCTCCAGTTGTTTAACACAACTGTTTTATTGAAATGTTAGAAGGATTGGTGGCCTTGCAGGAAATGAATTTAGAAGAACTGGAGTGTCTGAAGCTACAAACTTCATGTTTTACCCTGGGTGAGCAGCCAATCTGTCTAAGTGGGTATAGAAGGGGAGTTGTCCTTTTAATCTCAAAAAACTTCAACTTTCTTATTGAATTTCAATCAGTGATAACAGTGGGAGGTCCGCATCCATTAAGGGTTGAAGGGGCAGTGGATTGCTTATCTTAGTCTCTATGCATAAAAGTCAGGGAGATGAGGACAGTAATGGCTAGAGTTATGTTTGTTGTTTTGGCTACTACTTTAATCATTGGGGAATGGAGCATAGTGACTGCTCAGTCTAAAGTCTCGAGGGCCCTGTGTAATGGCATCTCACCTGTCAAGATAAATATTTAAAAGTTGGGAACTGCTGATTGAGGGCTCAGTGTCTGTTATTCTAAAAGTGTATTAGTTCTGGTTTAAGCACTTGGGCTTCAGGCCAGTTATTTTACATTAAGACGGTTCGCGGTCGGCACTCTTGTGGGAGGAGAGGCTGGACTCTGCCCTTCTGAGCTGAGAATTTCTGGTTAAAGGTTTATAGTGCCTGCATATTTGAACTGTTCCTTACTGAAATTGGTACACCTTGTTTGCTGTAGCATAGACTAGATCTAGGCCTGCTGAATCTAGCTTTGTTTGTATGCTTGTTGTTTGTTTGCTTGTTATTTCCCTGAAATGATAATTCCACCTAAAATGCAGCTTTTCAGCGCTTCTGTGGATCCCTAGTGATATCTGCATTGCTTACTGTACTTATTTCCTTATTTCACTTGAAAGAAAGTTACTGTTTGTCGTTTTTGCATTTAAGTTACCTGTAACACATTGCATTTAAGTTACCTGGCACTTGCTCACTAAAGCAATTATATAAGTCAGCACTAAAAAATTAAAAGCACTACACCCTCACAAACTCCCCTTGAGTACCTTGTTCCCCATTGGCCCTTTTTTTCAATTATAAAGGAATTCCCAATACTATTCTAGCATGTCCAAAGGTCAGTTGTCAATCTCCTCTCTGGTCCAGCTGGTGAATCTGGGGATCTTGAGGCAATGTTACAACTGCCTCATGTACACAGACAACCCTCTCCTCCTCCCAACAAATTCCAACATGTGAGAGATGCAACCATATAGCCAAATTGGAAGCTAAGCTCTCTCAACTCACTACTGGCATAACCAGTCAGGAGGAGAAGGAAGCCACGCTCACTACAATTCAAGTTTCACATAGACCTACCACAATAGCAAACCAAACACATAAACACACAAAAACATACTCGGAGGCTCTAAATAAAAATCTGTCTAAGCAGCAGTGACCTCCAAAGCAGACACCCAAGCAACCGCTACCCCAAAACAAAACACGTGCAACACATAGCTCACAAAGTCAGTGTGCCGAACAGTCACAGCCCTTAAGGCTAAACAACACACCTGATACACTTGTAATAGGTGACTCTATCGTCAGGCACACTGACGTCCCACTCACCAGGCTGAACAAGGAGAAGGTCACGGTGAGCTGCCTGTTGGGCGCTAGGATCCTCCACATAACACAAGCACTCAGGTAACTCCAAGGCAAGTACAAATATGACTCAGTCATTGTCCATGCTGGTGTGAATGACCTGAGACATACCTCCCTGGACTACATGAAAAGAGACATAGAGGAGCTCTCTGAGCATGTAGCCCAGGCCAGTTTGACCCTGACCTTGAGTAGCATCTTACCCTCACCAAGAATGATTCCACAATATGAAGACAAGATGATCAATTTCAACAATTGGCTTAAGTATTGGTGTCATTCAAAGGGGATCCAATGCTTGTCAGCCTGGGATGATATGCTCGACAAGCCACAATGCTTTGCTAGGGACGGCTTGCACCTGTCACCCCTGGGCTTTCGGATATTGGCAAAGGCTCTTGCTACCCCTATAGTGCCTTTTTTAGGCAAGACTCAAAAGACAAACCCACCTCCATAGGTATCACAAGGGATAAGAAACTAAGAGTAATGCTACTCAATGCCAGAAGTCTAAACCTCAAGATGCACGCACTTGAAACTCTCCTTAGCATGGAGAACATCGATATCTGTGCAGTAACAGAAACCTGGTTCAAGGCTTCCAGGAGCACCCCAGCACTACCAGATTATACCTCATACCATGCTTTTCAGCCCCAAAACTTGGACCGAACCACAAAAGGAGGGGGAGTATCAATATTCGTCAACAATACCCACACCTCCAAGTCGGTGGCACAGCACGAAGCATCAGACTATCCATGTGCAACTAACAGTGGGTAAAACTGCCTTCCAGTTTATAGTCTGCTACAGACCACCCTCCCAAACCCAGGAACCCCACTCGGCCTTCCTGAGAACACTGGAAAATATGAAGGTCTCTCCAAACACCATTATATTGGGTGACTTCAACTACTCAAACATAGACTGGGAGCATTACTCTAGCTCCAGCACTCTAGCCCAAAGGTTCCTAGAATTTATAAACTCAAATGCTATGAAACAACTTGTTACCACTCCCACAAGAGGGGAAAACATACTGGACCTGATCATCACCAACATGGGGACTCTATGCTCCAGACCAGAAGTGTATCCCTCACTGGTAAGATCAGACCATAAACTAATCTCACTGGATATTCACATCCCGACCCCACCCCCTGCCCAGAAAACCACAGTGAAAAACGTCTCTAAAGCAAATTTCACACTACTCAAAACCGAGGTGGAATCCTTCAAAGCCCCCGGGCCTGTTGAAAATACGGCCCAGACCACAGAATCCTTTATAAACTCATTCTATGAACACCTTCAGGAATGCATGGATCAAGCAATCCCAAATAAAACCAAGACCCAATCCTCCAAAGGCAGACGTCCTGTCTGGTGGACCCCAGCCATAAACAAACTATACAATAGAAGGACGAAGCTACTACATGATAGAGCAAAATCCCAAAAAGGGAAGGCATCTCTGATCAGTATTAGCAAAAAACTATGGGCACTCATAAAATCATCTAAGGCCAGCTTTGAGAGAAAAATTGTGCAAGACACTAAGGATAATCACAAGGCTTTCTTTAGTTATGTTAGGAACCTGGGTGGGAATTCCCAGATATGCTCAGAATTAGTCCAAAATGACAAATACACCAAACCCACAGACATTGCCAACATCCTAGCTGACAGGTTCAGTGCAAACTTCTCCCCCCACCAAAAGGGCAAATATCTATCCCAGCAGAGTGCTGCCCCTCTGACATCTCAGATGGTCAGGTAAGAGCCGCCCTCTCCAAAGCAAAAAACACAGCATCAGTGGGACCAGACGGTGTCCCGGGGTGCGTCCTACATGAACTCCAAGATGAGCTAAACCCAAACATAAAACTACTGTTCAATCTCAGCCTTACTACAGGATATGTACCCAAAGAGTGGAGTACAGCAACAGTGATCCCTCTCCACAAAGGTGGTGCCTCAACGGATCCTGGAAACTATCGCCCCATATGGCTGACTAGCTTGGTCTGCAAAGCTATGGAAAGAATCATCATGGACCTCATAAATAAAGATATTGGGGACCTACAGACACTGGATCCTACCGAGTTCAGCTTTGTTAAGGGCAGATTCTGCCTCTTAAACCTGGTCGATTTCTTTGAAACAGTCACCAAGGCCATTGACGAGGGGAAGGTGGTCAACACAGACTACCTGGACCTCGCAAAAGCCTTTGATACAATACCCCACACGGGCATTATAGATAAGCTCATCAGCTTAAATATAAACCCCTATGTCACTAGATGGGTTGCAAACTGGCTCAAGGACAGAACCCACATGGTTAGAATTGCTGGAGCCATATCAGACTCCAAACCAGTTACAAGTGGCATCCCACAAGCCTCAGTCCTGGAACCTCTCTTGTTCGGTATATATTTCTCGGAGGTACAGGCCAACATGGAAGGACTGTGGCTGACCAAGTTCACAGATGACTGCAAACTGGGCGCCATAATCGACTGTCCAGCCGACACAAGCATCCTCCAAAACGGCCTCATAGAAACAGACAACTGGTGCCAGAATCATGGCCTCAAGCTAAATGCCAAAAAGTGTATAGTCATCCGCTTTGGCAAAAACAAAGTGCCCACAAATTACCACATAGGTGGTAATCCATTAAGTACAGAAGAAGTAATTAGGGACCTAGGGACCCAAGTTGATAGCAATCTCTCATTTGACAACCACGTGGCCAAAGTGGTTAGAAAAACATTTTATATAGCCCACCTAATCATGAAGGGATTCACATCTAGATCAGGGGAGGTCATCGTGCCCCTTTACTCATCCCTCATCAGGCCCATAATTGAGTACAATGCCCTTTGGGATGTACCTTACCAGACACCTGCAGCAACTGGAAAGACCCCAAAAGTACCACACCAAGAGGATCAAAGGGCTCAAACAGATGCCATATGCTGCCCGGTTAAAGAAACTCCAGCTCTATTCAGTGGCATACCGCCTGCTCAGAGGCGATCTATGCCTGACGTATAAAGCCATGTCCAACCCGGAATTAATGGACATGCTGCACCTCAGAAAATCCAAATCCCTTCGAGCTACGCGCTCGAGAAACTTGAACTTCAGCACTGAAATAAATAGGACATGCTGGAGGGACAGATTCATAACCCAGAGGCTCCCTTCACTCTGGAATAAAATCCCAGTCCAGGTTAGGCAGAGTCCCTCATTGACTCTCTTCAAGAGGAATCTTGATGGGTGGATGGGAGATCATAGGTTTACCCCGGGTATCACTTCTGTGTCACTGTTAGACAGAGGCACAGTATACTAACCTCGAAAAAGAGCATAGCAAAATTAATTTAAAATGGATGGCGAAAGCCAAACACACTCTGGCTAGGCTTATAAATGCCATAGGGCAGATAGCCTAGTATGAACCTATGAACCTAAAAAGATTTTTTTAAGCAAATGGGATTTGCAGATGCCTGGAACTGTTATAATTCACAAGGAGGGAATTCTGGTTTTACTTTTTTCAGGAAGACACAAACAGTAGTCTAGGACTGATAACATGTTCATAGTTAAAGAAAAACAATATTTGTTTGAAGAAGTATTTGTCGAACATGTTAATTTTTCTGACCATACTCTGCTGCACATGTGGTTGTCATCTGACCTTCCTGAGCCCCTAGACAAACACTGGAGATTCCATACATATATAACAGATAACAATAACTTTAAATAGGAGCTAATTACACAATTAAAGAAATCTTCTTCTTGAATCCCATCCTTTGAGTCCCCAGTGCTGGGATAGTTATAAAGAAAGAGCCAGATGTTTTCTTCAGGGATATATTAGCTTTACTAGAACTGAGGTATTTGCAGCAGTCCCATACCTAGTCCATGGAGGAGAATTATAAGACATCTTCAGAGTTAGATCAAACGTTTCTGTTTCAGAAGCAAGCTTTAAGATCCTTCTGTTTTGCAAATAATGTTAAGGCTTTGCTATCCTTGACTGTAAAATTTAGGCAAGGTGGAACATGTGATCTGTAATTTGAGAGATGCTGCAGATGGAGGTTGCCAAATAACACCAGCAGATATCTATGAAGGAGCCCAACATATGGAAATCCAAAATTATGTTTCAAACTTATCTTTATCTAAAGTTACACCCGAACAGGTACAGCTTAGTTAATCCATGAGGTCACAACAAGGAGGGAAGTCCCTGAATACAGATTGTATTTCAGTGAAATCTGGAAGCTATTGGGTCCAAATCTGAAGGAGAATGAATCAGATCAAACATGGTGTGTATCCTCCAGGCTCTTGGAAACAAGCAGTGATTACAGTTTTGTTAAAATAGGTTAACATATTGTTATCCTGGCTTTTTACTGACCCAGCTCAGTTCATAACCATGACTACAAAGTTTTTAAGTCTAGGATGGCCCATAGGCTTTTTTCACATTATGCCCTGATTGAATCGTTAAGACCAATGCATGTTTATAGAAAGTATGTCAAACTCTGATAATATACTGAAGACTTTGCTAGTGATGACTGACAGACACAAGTCATTCAGACCCATTTTCCAGTTTAGTTTAGATGCTGAAAAAGCCTTTGACAGGGTGTCCTGGGGTACCTTTTTGAAGTCCTACATGATCTTGGGTTTCCTGAGCAGTTTGTCAAGCTTTTACAATCCCTATACAATGGTGCATCCACTAGGGTTAAGGCAGTGGCAGGCTACTCTACCCTGTTTCAGCTATTAAGGGGTACCAGCAAGGGTGCGAATTGTCCTTCATATTACTTGCTTTATATTCGGAACCCTTGGTCCAAGAGATTAGGGATTCACCTGCTAGAAGTTATTTTTAAGGCTGCCTTGAACTCCCTTTTTGCAGATAGCATTTTAGCCTTATCTAATCCTAACAGTGCTCTGCCTTTAGTAAAAAGTTTATATATAAAAAGCTATGGCAGTCCCAGTTAATCTAACCTAATCTAATCTAGAGACTTTGTCCAATCCTTTCCCTTTCTTGACCCCCCAATAAACTAAAATGTTTAGTTATTTGGGTAACTGATTCAGTCCAAGGCACGGTTTACTTGATTTATGAGGCAAAGTTGAAGAAAAGTGAGGATGACCTGAAAAGGTGGAAAGTGTTCCCCTTGGATTTATATCAGAAGGTATTGGTTCTGAATTAGTTCATCCTTCCACTGCTACTCTATAACTATCAGACACTGAGTTTTTTCCCTTCACTGTTTGACCTTTCAAACTTTGAGAAGGAAGATGAGGGAATTTATCTGGGAAAAACAACACCTCTGCATTTTGTGGGATAAGCTCAAGCTAGTACCCTCTCTTGGTGAAATTTCTGTTCCTCAAATGGAATTATATGGGAGCACAGCAACCTTGGCCATTTTGGCTGGACTTAAGGTGGTAAGTTTCTCCTCTATATGGAAGAATGTGATTTTAGAAAGGGGTCATCTCTCAGGACACTTAGAATGGTTTGGGCTGTTTGTAGGCCAGAATCATATCCTGGGCATTTCAATAAGTTACAGAGGATGTTCTGCAAATATTCAGTACCCCCACCTTTATCTAACATTAAATACACCCTGATACCTATAAGTCATTTCATGAAATGGAGAAGATGGGGTCACGCTATTCTAGAGGATTGGTCCTGGTTAATATCACCCCCCAAGCTATTGGTATCAGTTAACATAGGAGGATAATATTTTAAGCTGGCATGAAATTAGAGATAAGTGTAGGCTTTCTTAGGGCTTATACTCGAACTATCTAGGTCTAGTCACTAAACTAAAAAGATTAAACTAGTTTAAGCACTTAGAACTTTTTAAGTTTGATTTAATTTTGTTTTTTGAGAGATATTAGGAATGAGGTTGCACAGGGGAAGTTTTATATTTAAACTTTAGACATGCATATATCAAAGCATGGCTTGGCTCTGAAGTACAAGGCAAGAAGGATAAAGATTGCTCCCACTACAAATATCTGAGAGGGAATGGTTCAGTTAACTTTGTTGTGTATGGAAAGTGTCACAGCTTAGAAAATTTTAAATATTTGGCTGGAAGTGTCTTCACTAATACGTCTACATCCCACAAGGCTAGGTAGAATGTTTCCAGACTCTATCCCCAGTTGCTGGTGATGCATCCCTGTAGGTAGGGGGGTTTAGATACATATATTTTATTATTGCAAAAACTGAGTAATTTTAAAATCAAACTTCACACACTCTTGAGGGAAGTTTTAGTGGTGGAAATACTGCCTACCCCCCTCGTCCCTTCTTCTGGGTTGGTGAGAACAGAATCCTCTCCCAAGGTACAAACAATAATTTTTAACCTTGACTGTGATGCTGGCTAAGAAGTGCATCACATGGCTGTGGCAGAAAGAAGAAGGGCCATCTATTAAGCAGGTAATAAATATATTAGATGAAGTAAGGCAAGTGGAAAACTCACAAATTATCATGTAGTGTGAGATCTGCTTTTATGATAAAATTGAAACCCTAGTCTACTAATAGAACTAGGGCTAAACTTGTTATATCATTGCCTATGACAGGGGATAATACGATTTGATCTCCTCTTATTATATATCCCTCCAGTTAAACTCTAAATACTTTTAGTTAATCTTGTATTAATTTCTTTGGGTTTTCACTTCACTAATGCAAATCTTATCATGCATTTATTGTATAATTTAAGTGTCTCTTAGTTAGTAATAGGCATCTCTTTGTAGTTCCATAACACTTAGACTCCAAACTAGCCATTTTGCATTAAGAGGATCAAAGTCTGCTCTCTTGTGGCAGGAGAGGCTTATTTTACCTATCTAAGAAGGGAATTGCTGATGAAAAGCTCATAGCTCATTGTGTGTTTACCTGATTGGCCTTAAGGCATAGTTAGTGTAAAGCTTTGCTGACCATACATAAGCCTTGTGTTTGTGTGAAGCTGCTCTTTGTGCAGCAGTGGTTACTGGTGTCTTGTATATATTCAAATCACCAGAAATTGAAATTTCCCTATAAAAACACCTTAGAACTTCTCCTCAGTCCTGAGCCACTTATAAGGCAAGTAGTTTGTGTGTTGAGAAGCATTTATGCATTTAGTTAAGACTATTTAGGTGTCTTCTTCTTCTTTCGGCTTTTTCCCGGTCAGGGGTTGCCACAGCGGATCACCTTGTCCGCACATTGAATGGCAGTGGAGTTTTACGGTGTCGAGTTGCCAGCCTGGCTTCAACCTTCCACAGAAGGCACACTCACACGCACACCTAGGGCCAATTTAGAGTGTCCAATCCACCTGCAGCATGTCTTTGGAATGTGGGAGGAAACCGGAGCACCCGGAGGAAACCCACGCGACCACAGGGAGGACATGCAGACTCCGCACAGAAGGCACCCCAGCCGGGGATCGAACTGGAGAACCTCTTGCTGTGAGGCGGCAATGCTAACCACTGCACCGTGGCCGCCCTACTATTTAGGTGTACCTTACCATATTATAGCACCCAAGACTATTGCTGCTCAGAGACCATCCAGGATCACTGGTTAGGTTAGCTACAGATTACATCACGTCAGCACCCTTCTCTCTTCTGGTTACAAAAATCCTCACCTCCTATCTCTTGCAAGTACACATTAGGACCTGCAGCTAAGGATAGGCATTTTCCTGTAATCTCTACATCCAGCTTGATGGGCATGGACATCCTGAGGCAATGTAACAATTGCCTTATGTACACAGCAGCAACTTAATTCTCGAACAGACAAATGCAGTATATGAGAAATGTAGTTACACACTGACACTGGAGACTAGACTCTCACATACAGATACAAAAAGCAGCAAACAAGTTGTCAGATCATGCATCCACAAAGGATCAAACACATAGACCTTCATATGCAGAGGTGCTCACATGTAACTTACCCAAACTACAAAGCCCTCTCAGTTGCAGTCCTCATAAACTCCATGTGCACACAAATGACACAATTTTCATCACAGGACACAAAGCCTCATCTCATTTTGTTTCATTAATCAAGCCAACAAGGTGAAACACTACACAGCCCAATATTCTGGTCATAGGAGGGTCTATTGTGAGTCACACTGAGGTCCCTCTTACTAGACTGGATAAGAAGAAGGTTAGAGTTAGTTGCCTGTCAAGGGCCAGGATCTGCAAGATCACACAAACACTCAGGACACTTGCCCCTAAGTACCAGAATGACACAGTCATAGTCAATGTGGGTGCGAATGACCTAAGATATACCTCCTTAGATTATATGAAGAGACACATGATTGAGATCTCAAAATATGTGTCACAGGCAGGAATGAGCCTAGCACTGAGCAGCATTCTACTGTCTCTAATGATGATGCCACAATACCAGTAGAAAATGACAGACTTTTACAATTGGCTTAGCTATTGGTGACAGTCCAAAGCAGTCCAGTACTTATCAGCCTGGGAGGACATGGTTGACAGGCCACACTACTATACCAGGGATGGTCTTCACCTGTTACCTCTAGACTTTTGGATATGGGAAAAAACATTATCCACCACTATAGTGCTTTTTCAGGGCTTGCCAAGCAGACAAACCTTCCAGCATAAAAAAGCTACTCAGGACAAGCTAAAGGTGTTACTGCTCAATGCTAGGAGTCTCAAAAAGAATCTATACTCTCATGAAGCTTTCCTCACCCTGGGGAATGCTAATATCTGTGCAGTCACTGAAACATGATTCAAAGCCATGGAAAGCACTCCAGCAGTGCATGGCTATAACGCAGTTCATACATTTCGACCGGCCACTAAACATGTAAAAGCAAAAGGTGCAGGTATATCCATTGACATAAAGAATAAGTAAACCTCAAGGCTGTCAAACAATATGACATGCTTGAACTACTTCACGTCCAACTAACCATGGGAAAAATCTAGTACCATATTCTTGCTAGCCACAGGTCCCCCACCATCCAGCCCAATGCCAATCTCATTGGTGATTTTAACTACCTCTCCATTAATTAAGAGGCATACACGACCACTAGCATGCAGGCCCAAAGATTTCTTGACTTTGTAAACTTAAATGCCCTGGAGCAGCTAGTATGCACTCCCAGTAGGGGAATAAATATCCCAGATTTGGTATATGAGAGAGCACTGCCCCCCCCCACCCCTGTATGACATCCTTGCTGGTGAAATCAGATCACAAAGCAGTCTCCCTTGAAATAAAGGTAAAACTAGTCTCCCACCTATATAAGGGATAGCATACGCAGTTTCCAAACATCCCCAAAGCCCGAAAATACAAGAAACCTATGCAGAGGCATACAAAAAAGCTCTGTACAACCATATAAACAAGTGCATAGAAATGACAGTACCAGAAATAAACTCAGGTCAACCTGCAAAAACAAGCCACCCTGGTGGACTCCTGGTATTAACAGGTTTGTACAACAAAAGAAAGAAAATCTTGTCAAGAAGTAAGAAGGAATGTACACAACAGAGCAAAAATTCCCTTATTAGTTTAAACAAGCAAATCAGGAAACTTGTCAAGTCTCTGAAAGCATATCTTGAGGTAAAAAGAGCCTCCAAACAAAAGGATTACCATAAGACAATGTGCAGAATTAGTTATAGATGGCATCACCCATACTCAGCCAGAAGATATAGCAAATATACTGGCTGAAAAATGTGGCTCATATTTCACCTACCAATCACCCCTAGTTCTCCCCCAAGAAATACCCTCCCCACTCCACCACCAATTATCACCAAATACAGGTTGCCATTCTGCTCTGTAAACTAAAAACACAGCTTCAATGGAGTGTTACGATATATCAGGTTGCCTCTTAAACAGCTTACATCAGGATCTGTCAGGTAAATTAGGATTTCTACTTAACCACAGCCTCCAGACTGGCTTTGTCCCAATAGAGTGCAGGACAGCAACAGTCATCCCTCTTCATAAAGGAGGGCCATCTACTGACCCAAGAAATTACAAACTCATAAGTTTGACTAGTCTTATATGTAAGGCCATGGAAGGAATAATCATGGACCTCATAAATAATAACATAGGAACCTCCAAACACTGGGCCTGACCTAATTTGGCATTGTCAAGGGCAGGTCATGTCTAGTGACTCTGGTGGAGTTTGTTGAAAAAGTCACTAAGGCCATGGATGAGGGAAAACAGTACATACCACCCACTGTGACCTGGCCAAGGAATTTGACATAATTTGCCTGCCAGATATTATAAATAAACTCGCAAAATTGGGCATAAATCCCAGTGTCACCAGATGGATAGCCAACTGGCTCATGGACAGGACATATGTGGCTAAATTAGATGAATCCATATCCAGTAAGAGGCCAATTACTAGTGGTCTGCCACAGGACTCAGTGCTGGGACCATACCTGTTTAGAATATACTTCTTTGAAGTCAAGGAAAATGTTGACGTTCTCTGGATGACAAAAATTTCTGATAACTGCAAGCTTGGGGCAATCATTGAATCCTGCAATAATGTAGATATCCCTCAGCAGGGTCTAGGTTGAATAAACAAACAATTGGTGCCAGAACCATTGCCTAAAACTAAATGCAAAAACTGCATTATCATTTCCTTTGGGAAGTCAGATACCCCTGCAAATTACAGCATCAATAGCACACCCCTAAGAGTAAACTCAGAGGTGAGAGATCTAGGTACACAGATAGATAAGAGCCTAAACTGTGACTGCCATGTGTCCAAGATAGTGAGGAAGTCCTTCTATTTGATGCAACTTATAAATAAAGGTATGGCATCTGGATCCAAGGAAATTATAATCCTGCTGTACTCAGCCCTCATTAGAGCAATAATTGAATACAATGCTCCATTAGGCATGTACTTGACTAGGCACTTACAGCAGCTGGTGTAAACAACATGTCTTATGTGGATAGACTAAAAACTATTTCCCTTTACTCTGTCTCCTACTGACTATTAAGGGATAACCTATTCATGACCTACAAAGCACTCACAAATACAGCCCTGATGGAGCTGCTACGCATCCACAAGTCAAACAGCATGAGTGTCACTTGAAATAGGCATCTAAACTCAGTCAGTGACTCAAATAAAAAATGCTGGCGCGACATGTATGTGTCTCAGAGATTGCTCCCCCTTCTTTGGAACAGGCTTCCTAGTCACAATAAGCAGGGTCCTTCACTAGCCCTCTTTGAATAAATTTGGATAAATGAAGGAGGAATCACAAATTCACCCCTTAGGCAACACCTGTATCCCTTATGGCAGGAGCAATCTGTAAGATAATCAAGACATAGGCACAAATCCATGCCATTCTCTTGTCCTTAGAGGCCATATATTGGGTAACTTGGGTCATATTGGCTAGGCCTGCAAGGCCTCTTAAGTCGTTAGCCTAGTAATCTCATCTGAAGCTATGAGTCTATGAATCAATTGTTGGATAATAGTGTTTTATTAATTTGATATTGTGAATTTATGTTATGCAACCAAGGAATTTCATGTTGCTTTGTAAGTAGCATTATAAAGCTTAAAAAAATAAATGTTTAATGGATTCTCCAGGGTTTTAATGTTCTGCTAAACTGTTCTTTTCAGTAATGGGAATACATTAATTAAATACATGCAAGAGTGCTGAAAATATTCAATGAGTTCTTCCTTTTTGTTTTCCCTTGAGTTTGCTTAATTTGACATACATTAGTTCACCTGTCAATTAGATTGTCTCTTTGTGAATTTTGCTTTTACCAAGCTGTTCTTGGTATGTGAGTAGAATGAATTTGAAAGCATTATCTGGGCCTAAGATTTCACTACATTTGTATGTAGGTAATTTTTTTTATTGTGTCTACAATGTCTCACAGTTTCAATCTTACAGCTGAATTTCAAATTATATGGACTGTAGGTGGGTTGACAAACCATCTGAGACATACATGGGCATATTGTTACAAAGAATATCTTGCTGAATGCAAGTGTGACTTTTGATTTTTGCTATTGCATTCCTCTTAAGTTATGTTTCTTCTCTCACAGTCTGCCAGTTCATCATGTTATCAAATTCTTAAATCTGTTTTGTCTCTATGATCCCTATAGTCATACGTTTGGGGGAACAGGTTGTTGCTTTAATTTTTCCTAACTTTATGAAAAGGATGCAGTATAAACATTGTCTAGGGTAGAATGGTATGGGAATATAACTTTATATATTGGAAAAGAGAGACGGTAATGAAGGGAACATAACCTTGAGCAGAGCGAGGGAGGTCTTTGGCAAGGACAGAGAGGTATAGAAGGAAGAATGTATTTAGATTTTGGTGGAGGTTAAAATTACTCTTTGCGTTCACTGCCATGGGATGGTGGAAGGAGGATTGAGCTTAATATGACATGGATAGTTGAAAATTAGATATTGAGGTAGGGAGACGTTTGTGTTTGAAATTTAATTCCAGAAAAGATGCGGTGAATTGGTACGTTGGTTATGTTTATGGTACAGACTTTGTATAAAAGCTCATTCTAAGGATCTTGAGTAGTGACGTTTTAGGGTACCTCAGATGTCCAACAGGCATAATGTTAACACTCCTTCAGTAGTCACCCAAGGATCTGGGGGTGTACTGACTCATGTAGGATCTTCAAACAGAGAGTGAAGGGAGAGTGGAGTGGAATAGAGATTCTGATTAGGATTTTACAGCATGGTAGTTTAAGTAACCCCATAAAGTAGGTGACGGTGATTAGAAAATGGAGTACAGAGTATTTACATTGTATGCTGATAGACATATTTATTTATCAAAGAGGGAGATTTTGAGATTAGGATGTAAATGATTTAAAATTATTAGTATCAACTGAGAATGATGTGGAAGAAAAAGGAGGGATTGCAATTGATGTTCATAAGCAAATAGATTAGATGGTATTAAAGGCGGCAAGCCAAAGGCAGGAAGGTAGATGGCAATAAAATGCAGAGTGGAGAGAAAGGGGATAATATTTCTTTTTATGGACAAAGTACTGATGGACTATGTTGTTTAAATACAGTTTTCATTGCAGTGTAGGAGTTCATTGGGCTGGGTGATGTAGTTATGTTAGGGGGTGTTTTGTTAACTTGTCCAGATGGGAAAGAGAGGCTATTTAGTAGTATGGAGCAGTTGGGAGGGTTTAAAAATCAGTTCTGTGTTGGGATGTTTAAAAGATGTGTGAAGAGCTAAAAAGAGTGGGGGAGGGATGAAAGATGTTTCCACTGTATGTTCACGGACAATATTTACAATCTGCAGAACTGAGATAATTTAAGGGCAATGACAGAAGAATATATAAGAAGTCCAAAATGTCTGTATCGTAGAATATTCTATCATGCCTGAGGTACACTAATCTCAGAGCCTGTAGA
>NC_056726.1:492610434-492687934 GCF_019279795.1 Protopterus annectens
AAAAAAACATGACAGCTTGAACATTAAACATTTTCCTATTGAACTTGTCAGACCTAAAAGTTATAATGCGTTTAATGGCAACCACAGCTACCCTCAGACAGCAAACATAGAAAGCACCATTAAACTTCAGTAATTGGACTGATTTCATGTCTGATATTTCCTACTGATGAAATCCTCAAAGGCATCACTAGTGCAATAGATTAATTAATATAAAGAAGTTTCCAGTTTAGAAAGGGTCTTCTAAGATTTAATCGTCTAGGTGAGGGAGATCATTAATGCTTCTTGATGAAAGACTGATGGACTTGCCATAAGATGGTTTTGAATATTCAAAGCAAGACAAACTTGATTGGGCAGATACAAATGGCAACGTCTTGATACGGAAATGATAATCACTCACCCAAACCAGCCTTACCTTTCTCCATATGTAGGAATCACAGATATGGTCTTTAGATTATACTAGCAAGTCTAAATGTAGAAATAATCAAATTGCCCAGTGGTTAGAGAGCTGAGCTCTAGAATTGTATAGAAGCTACCTAATAATTAATGAATGAAGAAGACCTTACACACCTCCATTCTTTTTCTAAGGAAGTTATATTTACTTATTTGTGCCTCTGGACAAGAAGTCTGTCACATGTGTAACAACCGTTGAGCTTTGATCACTCAGTAATGACTGACAGCCAGTGATGAAATCAATGAATCACTCAGGTAATGAGCTGAATTAATACTTACTAGTCAAAAACATTTAAGAATGAAAGTGACTGCTACTTTCTGCAATGTAACCTTATATTTTGGCAGTTTCTTTCATCTACGCATCTACGCATAGATCAGGTTTCATACTTGCCTACCTAGTAGGAATGCAGGAGTTATAGAGAGTACACTGCTTCAAACTAAATTATTTATAGACCTCTTTCTTATATATGATTGTAGGTGTATTTCAATTTAATTATAATATATTTATCTATTTTTTCAAAAGAATAAAAAATGGTCTGCTGTAACCACACTTTAGCAAAGATGTATGGCACAAGGGCCCTGACAAAACAATGTATACATTACATTAACTCACATACGCACACACACACACACACACACACACACACACACACACACACACACACACACTCTCATACATGTGCACAAGTGCACACACACACATACATGTGCACAAGTGCACACATACGTGCACACACACACACACACACACACACACACACACACACACACACACACACACACACACACACACATTCTCATACATGCGCACAAGTGCACACACGCACACACACACACACACACACACACACACACACACACACTCTCATACATGCGCACAAGTGCACAGACATGCACACACACACACACACACACACACACACACACACACACACACACACACACACACACACACACACACACACTCTCTCTCTAATAGTTATGCAGATAGTAGATGAATAGATTGATAAACAGATACAGACAGTTTGGAATAATGACTTCAGCTATGATTTTTATGGTGATGGTATGGGAGGAGGAAGACATGAAGAAAACTAACTCAAACTGTAGACTTCACAGGTGCAAAAATGCGGCTCAGAAATTAACTCTGCATCCCTAAGTTGTGACAGAGTAATTATAAAATTGTAACCACCTCTAACCCCAACAATTCCTGCCACAATCACAGAAGGCAGGTTGCCATTCTTGTGATCATTTTCAGACAATTGACTGCAACTATAACTGCGCAGACAGAGCCCTGTAAACTCTACAGTCCCATAACAGTGTTAGCAGTGTTATGAGTATGTGCCGCCATATGAAGCTTAACCTGTCTACGCTAAATTCAAGCACTTTCCAAGGGAATGGGTTAAATAACTTAACCATTTATGTTTTTTTTCTTTCTACCACCTCTATAAGCACAGACCTTTGCAAATAACCTATATGCATCTGGTGATTTATTATTCTTAGAAGTAGACTAGGGGACTATGAGATATGTTAGTGAAACACTCACTGGTCTTTATATCAGTCCGCAAAAGTCAAGACAATGAGAGTTTATAGATTCATAGCTATAAACTATGCTAACAAACAGGGCCTTTATAAGCCTGGCCATGCAGCCCAACCCAGTTGTGTCCCTATGTATCATAGGAATTCATTAGAAGGTGGGTAAGGTAGTTATGAAGTTTCTAGAGATTATGTGGGGGAGTATGTTAGTCCGGTCATTACTGTCTGCTTCTGCCTCATCTATCTGAGACATGCCCAGGCAGGTATGACCCTAGCCTTGAGTAGCATCCTGCCAACACCCAGAATGATACCACAGTACAATGACAAAATAATTGACTTTAACAATTGGCTAAGCTTCTGGTGTCATTCTAAGGGGATCCAGTATCTGTCTGCCTGGGATGACATGATCGACAAACCACAATGCTTTGCCAGAGATGGCCTGCACCTGTCGCCCTTGGGATTGCGGATACTGGATAAGGCTCTTGCCACCCCTATAGTGCATTTTTTAGGCAAGATTCAAATGACAAATTCACCACCGTAACAGGTACAAGCAAGCAAACTCTGAGGGTAATTCTACTTAATGCTAGAAGCCTAAACGTCAAAATGCACTCACTCGAGGCACTCCTTAAAATGGAGGACATCGATATCTGTGTAGTGACAGAGTTAGTTCAAGGCTCCAGAGAGCACCCCTGCATTACCAGGCTGTAACTCATACCACACCTTTCGGCCACCTAACCTGGACCGAAGCACTAAAGGTGGAGATGTGTCCATATTCATTAAGGATATCCACACCTCCAGGCTAGTTGCTCAGCATTATGTATCCAAGATTATCCAAGTGCAACTAACTCTGGGCATGACCGCAATCCAAATTGTAGCTTGCTACAGATCCCCCACCATGCCCCAGGATTCAAACTCCTCATTTCTTGATACACTGTAAAATATTAGGGTACAACCTAACAACCTAATAATGGGCGACTTCAACTACCCCACCATTAACGGGGAAAACTACTCATGTACCAACTCTTGTGCTCAACATTTTCTGGAATTCATAAATTCCAATGCCTTGGATCAACTTATCCACAGCCCCACCAGGGGCAGCAATATCCTAGACCTGGTCATTACCAACATGGGCAACTGGTGTTCCACACCAGAGGTCAATTCCTCGTTGCTCAGATCCGACCACAAGCAAATCACCCTGGAGATCCACATCCCACCCCATCCCCCATTAGGGAAACCACCGTAAAAAATTTCCCCAAAGCCAACTTCACGCTTCTTAAGACAGAAGTGGCAAATTTCACGACACCCATGCTGACGGTAAATAGAGGTACAACAGCTGAATCCTATACAATTTCACTTTATAAGCACTTACACAAGTGCATGGATCAATCCCTAAAAGAACCGAGATGCTATCCTCCAAAAAAGGAACCGAATCTGGTGGTCCCCTGCCATAAACAAACTCTACAACAGAAGAAATAAACTGTTGCAAAAAAGAGTAAAATCTATTGATTGGTGGAACTCCATGGTCAGCCTCAGTAAGAAGGTGAAATCCCTCATAAAATCCTCCAAAGCTAGTTACAAAAACAAAATCGCCACTGATTCTAAAGACAACCACAAAGCATTCTATAGCTATGTCAAGAATCTCAATGGCAACACTCAGATCTGCTCTGAGTTACAGCACAATGGCACTAAATATACAGAACCAACTGATATTGCCAACATTATGGCAGGTAGGTTCAGTGCTAACTTTACCCCTCTATCATCCCCTAAAGGGCCCATCTCTTTACTGGAAGAATGCAAAGTTCCTGTAATCACAGCTGCACAGGTAAAAAACACACTCTCCAAAGCCAAGAACACAGCATCCATGGGAACTGACAACATCCCAGGCTGCGTTCTACATGAACTACAGAACGAACTGGCACTCCACCTAAGTACCATGTTAAATCATAGCCTCACCTCAGGCTTTGTGCCCACTGAATGGTGCACAGCAATGGTTATGCCACTCCACAAAGGGGGAGCCACCACGGACCCCAGGAACTACCGCCCCATTAGCCTGACGAGCCTGGTCTGCAAGGCTATGGAATGTATCATCATGGAACTTATAAGTAATAACATTGGTAATCTCCAAACTCTGGACACAACCCAGTTTGGGTTTGTAAAAGGCAGATCATGTCTCCTAAACCTTATAAACTTCTTTGAAGCGGTCACCAAAGCTATAGATGAGGGTAAGATGGTTCACACAGCCTATCTAGATCTCGCCAAGGCTTTCAACACCATCCCCCACTCTGGAATTATAGATAAACTCACTAGACTAGGTATAAATCCCTAAGTCACAAGATGGGTTGCCAACTGGCTCACTGACAGAAGCCACACTGTGAAAGTAGCAGACTCCAAATCCAACTTCAGATCAGTAATAAGTGGAGTACCACAGGGTTCAGTCCTAGGTCTTCTCCTGTTTGGTATCTACTTCTCTGAGGTACAGGCTAACACAGATGGTCTTTGGCTAACAAAGTTCGCAGATGACTGTAAACTAGGAGCAATAATCAAAACTCCTAAAGATGTAGACATATTACAAAAGGGCCTCGCTGAGACAGATGCCTGGTGTCAAAGCCATGGCCTCAAGCTCAATGCTAAAAAGTGAATTGTCATCCCTTTTGGTAAAAACTCTGTACCCATGAACTACCACATAGGCGGTAGTCTACTTAATACCAAAAGTGTGATAAGAGACCTTGGGACACAGGTGGACAGTAGTGTCTCCTTTGATAATCACATCGCCACAGTAGTCAGGAAATCCTTCTACATGGCACACCTCATCACAAAAAGTTTCTCTTCCAGGAAAAAAGAGGTAATTGTTCCCCTGTACTCATCACTCATTAGACCCATTATAGAGTACAACGCCCCTTTTGGTATGTACCTCACAAGACATCTAAAACAACTGGAAAGGCCACAAAAATACTTCACAAAGAAGATTACTGACCTCAAACAGATGCCCTACGCAGACCATCTAAAAAAACTCCAGCTTTACTTTGTCACATACAACCTACTCAGAGGTGATCTCTGCCTAACATACAAAGCTATGTCAGACCCAGAGCTGTTGGACATGCTACACTTACAGCAATCCCAATCCCTCTAAGCCACATGCTCCAGGGACCTAAACCTTGTCACCACAATAAACAGAACATACTGGAGGGATAGATTCCTGTCTAGAGACTTCCCGTACACTGGAACAATCTACCTATCTATATTAAACAAAGCTCCTCATTAGCACTCTTCAAGAAAAATCTTGATGATTGGATGGGAAATAGGAAATTTACCCTGGGGATCATTTCTGTGGCTCTGCTTGACAGGGGCACAGGAACATATTTTTTTTTTTTGGGTGGCAAAAGCCAGGGTACCATTTGGCTAGGCTTATATAGGCCCTAGGGCCAATAGCCTAGTACCTACCTATGAACCTATGAACCTATGGAGACCAGACCCAGGGTGAATTTCTGATTTTATATCCAGTGATCTAGGTTATGCTTAAATGAGTTATGGATGGACTCTGCTTTATATGGATGGGGAACCTGTTCTAGACCATGGGGATCCTCTGAGACACATCTGTCTCACCAACATGTCTTATTTATGTCACAAGAAAAAATGTAATCATTGTATCAGGTGGTTCTAATGATGTTCATTTGGTGGATTTGGATGTGCAAAAGGTCCATCAGACCTGGATCTGATGGTGCCTTATATGCCATGCATAGATTGCCTCTCAGTAAACTGTAGGATATTGAGTATAGAGATAGGGCTTTAATGTGATCTATGTACATATATCCATATACATAACAATGTGTTTATATTTTGGATTCTCCTGGTAAGGAATCTTTGTGAGCATTCCAACTATGGCATATGTGTGGTCAGGTACATGCTAAATGGGGAATTATACTCAATAATTGATCTGATAAGGGCTGAATAAAATGGCATTATGACCTCTTAGACTTGGATGCCATGCCCTTACTTATAAGATGGGTGACAAAAGACTGACATTTTTGTTACCTTTGTCACATGTTGGTTAAAGTCCAGATCACTGCCTACATATGCTTCCAGATCCCTGACTACTGGGTCAGTTCTTAGGGGTGTCTTATTGATAAAGTAATTAGCCTAGGAGCCTGTTTTCACAAAAGGCACTATTATGCATTTCTTGGCATTGAGTTTTAATGTGACTTAGGCACAAGGCATTTGTTTGTGTTGGATCCACTTGTAAGATGTTTTTGTCTTACAGGAAATCTATGATAGTTCCCAGTTTGAAGTCATGTGTGATCATGACCAGTCAAATACCTCTGAGAAGTAGATGCCAAACAGGAGTGGTCCCAACACAGAGACCTGCAGTATCCAGCTGGTGACCAGTCTCTTACTGGAGGTGGTCTCACCAATCCAGACTTCCTGGGTCCTGACTGTGAGCCAACTGGTAATCCAGTGAGTTATGTAGGAGTTTATGCCCAATTCAGTGAGTTTGTCAACTATACCCAAGCGGGGTATTGCATTAGATGCCCTAGACAGATCCAGGTAGGCAGCATGCACCGTTTTCTCTTCTTCCACTGCTTTGGTGACCTTCTCAAAAAAGTGCACTAGGTTTAGTAGGAAATACCTTCCCTTGACAAAATAAGATTGGGTTGGGTCCAGTGTTTGAGGGGTGCCTATGTTTTTGTTGATAATTTCCATGATAATTTATTCCATGACTTTCCATATTGCTCTAATCAGACTAACAGGTCTACAGTTTCTGGAGTCAGTTGATGGTGCACTCTTGTGACATGTGATAACCATTGCAATCCTCCATTCTCTTGGTAAGAAGCCTGTTTTAAGGCTATACTTGAAAAGTGACTCAAGTGGTGCTGATATGACATGATTCAAGCCATTTAGGAGGCATCCTGGTATATTGTTGTCTCTAAATAGTTGAAGGGGTTATGCTAGTAGGTGGGTGGGAGTGAGGTGGTGAAGTCTGAGCTGAAATTGTCAGCCAGCAGATTCACTATATCCCTCTGCTCAGTGAAGATAGCACATTGACCATCAGTTTGGCACACTAATATGTGCTGCCTTTGAGGTTTGGGAATAGCTGTAGAAGGCCTTGTGTGACTATCTTTATCCTGTGAAGCTATATTGACCTCGTAATTGGTCTTGTTGGACTGAATCAGTACTTTTGGTTTCCTGTTTAGTTGAATTAGAGAACTCCTATCATTATGGGGGTGTCCGTCCTGATTTTAGGCATGACTTTTTTTTTCCTTTTGTTATAAACCCTATTACGGTTAGGATTCCACCAGTGTGGTTTTTTTAGAGTTTGTTTTGGGCTTACTTTTAATAGATACAGCAGCCTCTATACAGTCATTTACATGGTTGCACAGGGTTTCTTTGTACAATTCTGCATAGATTGCTGTAAATTCAGGTCAGAGGGGCATTGAATTTTGACAAACTGTGACTTAATAGGATATAGTCTTCTTTGCAATAGTTCTTAACTGTTCCAGGGTTTGCTAGAGTTACTGAGCTGATTTTTATTTTGAAGGAGACAGCTTTGTGGTCTGACCTCACCATTGAGAACATGGCACAACCAGAGGGGGTGCAGGGCTCTCCCGTACTTTTGAGGATCAAGTTCAGTATGTTTGAACTTCTGGTGAATGAGCGCACTATAAGGTCAGGGGTAATTCTGTTAATAATGTCCAGAAATCATTGTGCCTGTGAGTATGAGGAAATGTTTGTTTCCCAGTCTATAGAGGGGCAATTAAAGTCACCCATGAATAGGTTATTTGGTTTAATAACGAGTGTCTCCAGTAGGTCTAGGTATGAGCTGTCAGATTTTAGTGACACAGATTCTAGTGACATAGGGGTGACCTATGGCTTGCTAGGATATATTATGGGACTTTGTCTATAGAGATTCACATGTGGATAAATTCCATGGCATTGTCCTATTTAACAAAAGTAGAGTTATGCAGGTTGGTGATATAGATTGAGACACCTCCACCTTATGTCCCTGTCTGTGCAGCTGCTGGACTACAGGTGTGGAAGGCACTGAAGCCTTGGCACGGCTGGAGGACTTTCTGCAGATTTAAACCATGTCTCAGTAAGAGCACAGATATATACATATATATATATATATATATATATATATATATATATATATATATATATGTGTGTGTCTGTGTGTGTGTGTGTGTGTGTGTGTGTGTGTGTGTGTGTGTGTGTGTGTGTGTGTGTGTGTGTGTGTGTGTGTGTGTATATTCTCCAGGCTAAGGAGAGCTTGTAGGGTGTAAAGTTTCTTGTTTAGGCTCCTAGCAGTGAGCAGTAACACCTTTAGGTTTCTTTTGTGTTTTATTTGCTATGTCAGTAAGTTTGTCAATTTTGCATTGCCTAAAAAAGGCTCTAAGGGGTGGATAAAATTTTAGCCAATATTCAGAAGCAAAGAAGAGATGTGTCGATCATCCTTTGCATAGCAACATGGTTTGTTAGCCATGTCCTCTCATAGTGATAAATATTGAATCTCTCTGGAAAGATACCAGAAATTAATTTAATTACTGAAGTCAATCACCTTTTGTTTCCATTGTGGCATCATCCTCGGTGAAGGTAGATTGCTGCTCAATACAAGTCACATACCTGCCTGTGGTCATAAGAACAGGGGTCCTATATACTCTGTTTTACATAGCTCCGATGTCAGTTTGAATAACTATGCATGTGACATAAAGGAGACTATATATTTTGTAACCACTTTTGGATTATTTACGGATGTGTTTGTTAAAATTGTTAGGCAATTTTGGAATTACCTATGCTCCTTAAGTAATGTACAACACTGGTTGAAGCTTAATTTGCAAGTTTCATATCGTAGGGGCAAAAGTATTAAAGATTTTTTAGTTAAGAGTAAATTTAAGTTACCCCCTCTTGTGTTGCACAAAGATCCCACTAGAATAGGGACTTTTAGTTGTGGGAAATGCAAGGCCTGTAAATTTATTGTACCTTTTTTTGACTCAATTAATAATATGAAATTTACTACAAAAAATGTTTTTAATTGTAACACAATAGGTGTTATTTATTGTTTACAATGTCCATGCAAAAAGTTTTATATTGGGGAGACGAAAAGGGCATTTAAGTTAAGACTTCTTGAACATATCAGAGATATAAATAATTGTAATGAAGACAGTCCTGTAGCTCTACATTTTGCACAGTTTCATGGGGGCATAAGTAATTATCTTAAAGCAACTGTTTTAGAGCAAGTTTGTTTACCTGAAAATTATAAGGTAGATGTCAAGTCTGTTTTAATAAAGAAAGAAGCAATGTATATTTTAAAATTTAAAACAATGTTTCCATATGGATTAAATGAAGAGTTTAATTGGAAAGCCTTGCTTAATTGATTGCTGTTGCTGAATGGTTAATTGATTATTGTAATTGTGTATATATTTGGTTACATTTTTTACTTGTATTATACTCCTTGAAGGCTCTTAGCCGAGACGTCAGAGAGATAAAAGTTTTTTATTAAATTCTTCAGTGGAAATTGTGGTGGTTGCTGCTTATTTCATCGTGTTCCAGAGTGTTGCTTCACAAGTCACATACCTGCCTGAGACACACATTCAGATATATAAACAATGTCACTCTCTTCATGTAGTCCAGGGAAATATGTCTCTGGTCATTAATGTCTACATGGACTATGATGGAATCATACTGGTACCTGTGGGGTAGTGATTTGAGTGTTTGCTTAACTTGGCGGATCCTGGCTCCAGATAAACAACTAACCATTAACTTTGCCTTGTCCAGTCTGCTGAGTGGGGCATCTATGTGTCATACAATGGAATTCCCTATGACAAGAGTCTTGGGAAATATATTTGCTTGCCTTATGAGCTTTGCCTTTGGGGCTCCACTGGATGTAACTGTATGTGTGGTGTTTTGTGTTGCTTTTGGTGAGTGTTTTACAGATCGCTGAGAATAGATATTGCCATTTATAAGCTTAGGAAGTCATTGAAGTTTGAGAAGATTGCATTTTGGTGCCACAGATTTTTGCTTCCAGTGAAATTGTGTATGTGCATTTCTCGCATGCTGTGTTTGTTTCTTTAAGGATTAAACAGTTGTCTATGAACATGATACAATTGTTACATTGTCTCAGGATGCCCATGACTACCAAGCTGGCAATGGAGGCATTTGGACATTGGATATACCTGTTGTCCAGACCTGTATTTGGGTGGGCTACAGTAGGTTGTGGACTTGTTTATACAGTGGTCTCCTTGTATGGTCTCTGAGGTTTGACAGTAGACTTGATTAGATCATGCTAAAGTTAGATAGTAATACTCGTTAATGTACAAACTAGCTTGTCTAAGCTTATCTCCCCACAATGGCTTTGTTTTAGCTACAATTTACTTTCTTGGTATTTGTGTCTGTACAGGGCACTGCTAACCTCTTGGGCTGTGCCTACAAAGGATCTATAGTGATCAGTGTACAACCCTGGTAAACAAACTAAAACAAACAAATAAATAAATAAATAAATGTAAAACCACCAAGAAAGATTGCTTGCAAGAATAATGCTACAACAAAACAACTGAAGCAAACTACTTCAACAAGACAATTTCAAGTATTATGGGCCTTTAGAATGACTGAAATGTAAAATCAACAAATAAAGCAAAACTAAAGCAATAACACTCTACCAGTTAAGTGAAGTGCAGAACGTCTTTTTCTTTTGGCTGCTCCTGTTAGGGGTCACCACAGTGGATCATCTGTTTCCATTTCTTCATCCTCTGCATCTTGCTCTGTCACATCAACCACCTGCATGTTCTCTTTCACCACATCCATAAACCTTATCTTATGCCTTCCTCCTTTCCTCTTACCTGGCAGCTCCATCCTTAGCATCTTTCTCCCAATATACCCAACACATGCCTAAACCAATGCAATCTCACCTCTCTGGCTTTGTGTCCAAACTGTCCAACCTGAGCTTACCCTCTAATACACTTATTTCTACTCCTGTCCATCCTCATCACACCCAGTACAAATCTTAACATCTTTAACTCTGCGATCTCCAGCTCTGACTCTTGCCGTTTTGTCAGCGCCACCATCTGCAACCCATATAACATAGCTGGTCTCACTGCCATCTTGCAGACCTTCCCTTTCACTCTTACTGGTAGCCGTCTGTCACAGATCACTCCTGACACTCTTCTCCACCCACTCCACCTTGGCTGCACTCTCCTCTTCACCTCTCTTCCACACTCACCATTACTCTGAACTGTTGATACCAAGTTACAAAGAGATGCATCTGGAGCATTTCTCCCTGGGCTTCTGCTGAAAATTGGCTTAGTTCCAAGTCGGACTTTACCTGATTAATAAATGTTAAATAAATAAAGTATTTAAACTCATCCACCTTCACCAACTCTACTCCCTACATCCTCACCATTCCTTTGTCCTTCCTCTCATTCACACACATATATGCTGTCTTAGTCCTGCTTACCTTCATTCCTCATCTCTCTGTAGCATATCTCCACCTCTCCTGGGTCTCCTCTACCCATTCCCTACTCTCACTATAAATCAAAATGTCATCTGCAAACATCATAGCCCACGAGGACTCCTGGCTGATCTCATCTGTCAATCTGTCCATCAACATTGCAAATAAGAAAGGGCTCAGAGCAGATCCTTGATGTAACCCCATCTCCACCTTGAACTCATCCATTACTCCTACCTCAGACCTCACCACTGTCACACTTCCCTCATATATATCCCGAACCACTCTTACATACTTCTCTGCCACTCCCGACTTCCTCATACAATACCACAACTTCTCTCTAGGCACCCTGTCATATGCTTTCTCTATATCTACAAAAACACAATGCAACTCCTTCTGACCTTCTCTGTTCTTCTCCATTAACTCCCTCAGAACAAACATCGCATGTGTAGTGCCATTTTCTGGCATGAAACTGTACTGCTGCTCACTAATCTTCACCTCCCTTCTTAACCTAGCTTCCACTACTCTTTCCTATAACTTCATGCTGTGGCTGATCAATTTTGTCCCTCTGTATTTACTACAGCTCTGTAAATCACTCCCTATTCTTACAAAAGCTGTACCAGTACACTTCTTCTCCACTCCTCAGGCATCTTCTCACTTTCCACCATCTGGTAAAGGTAAAAAAAGCCACACAACGGATAAAGCGAAAAACCGGCAACTGGCAGTAAGCCTGGTTGGAACCACGTAACTGGAACAGCAAACAAATAATCCAGAGACCATTAAAACATAAAAAATCCTCCGCACAAGCTGTATCCACAAATAACGCCAACGGAAGAAATTTCTTCTTTATTGTGATAATTGTCAATAAGACAAAACTAACATAAATAACATATAGACCACTAGTTTAGCGCTTTCATCTGCCAAGCGCAGACTTCTTCAGAACTAGTGTATACAACCATTCCTAGCATTTAAAAAACATTTTTGGCGCCAACACTGTGATTGTCTCTTAAAGAAACATGCTATTCATAATACAGGTAAACTGTGGATACATAATAAATAACTTTTTTAACTTTTTTACTATTTTTACTGCTTATGACTGTATGCACTGAAACAGAACCAAACATAAATACCATGAATTAACATTTCAAACTGTGAACCATACCTATTAAAAACTTGTGAATAAAATATGAATTGTATATGAATTATTAATATGTTTGATATATGAATAAACTTGTATAAAATATTACAAATACATATGCATATAAATATAAATATTAATATAAATATGAATATAAATGTAAATATAAATATAAATGTAAATGTAAATATATATGTAAGTATAAATATGAATATAAATATAAGTTTTAAAAGTTTTAAAAATTGATGCTGCTAAAAACATGTACATAAGGAATCCATGAATAAATGTTAACAATAAAAATGGATGATAAATTATAATTAAGAGTCCAAGGTCAAGAAAGGTTTAATACTAATATATTCATTGATACCTGGACTCCTAGTAGAATCAGTTAGCATCTGCCATTTGCTTTCCTTGCAGGCTAATCTTGTTTTCCAGTCACCGCCATATAAAATATCTTGCTCCTGATCTATGATAAAAAATGAGAAAATATGACTGTCCCCATGTTCCTTAATGTGTCGGTATAACGCATTCTTACAATCTTTCTTCTGTATTCTATAATAATGTTCGTAAATGCGTTTTTTCAACTGCCTTTCTGTTTTGCCTATGTAATAGGCCGAACATATCTTACAAAGAGCTAAATACACTATGTGTTTAGTACTACAATTTCCACCTATACTTCTAACAACCGTATTGTTCACATCACCCAAGCGAACATCTGTATTAGTGTAAATGTACCTACATTGATTACATCTTCCGCATCTCCTGGTGGAAGTTTTCTCTTGTTGATTTCCTATCTTCTTGTAGTTAACTCTTTCCAGCAGTCTTTTAATGTTGGGGCCCGTTTTATAAACTATTTTAGGATAATTTCCCAGAAGAGTTTTGTATGAATCTACTACAGTAATAACATCCCAATACCTACTAATAATTTCCTTAATCATATTACTATATGTGGTAGGTATATATAATAACACATACTCTACTCATATTACCCCGATGAGCATTGCATATTTCATTAACTTCTATGGTTTTACCCAATAAAGGTTGATATATGTTTCCCCATTTGTTTGTAACATATTTTATCGTGTCCTTAATCATTCTAATTGGATAACCTCTATTTACAAATAAATCACTGATTAATTTAATTTCTTCTTCCATTAAATCCTTGCTAGACGACATCCTTAATTATGAAGGAAATGGGGAGTTGGTTCACGTCATTAATCCGGTAGTGCTGAGTAGCAATGAAGACATGAAACAAGACATCTCCCATGAGATTGTGCCCTCCATCAGAGTATACAATGGTTTTAAGGTATTTAACTACACAGAGTTACCTTATCAAGGATGAATTTTGCACATTATTAAGTAAGGGAATGAAATTCATTCCATCCAATAAGTTCAATTTAGTGGATCATATTAAGGAGATTAAATTGTTTAGTAGGAGGCTTAATTTAGCACTGCAATTTGAAACCAATAATAACAATAATGGACAATATGCACACACAGAACTAAAGAGGAAAAGTACTTATATGCCTATTAGTAACACTCAAGTCAGTATTTTTGAAAAAATGGTATGCAAAGATGTATACCGTTTTAATAAGCAAATTGTTGAACCGAAACGAGATAAGAGATGCATACAGGATGATAATATTACCACCGAGGAAAGAACATGCTTAAATGAAATCATTAATAACAAGGATATTAGAATCATGAAACACGATAAAGGTGGGGGAGTTGTAATATTTTCCAGCCTATCATATAAAGCAGAAATATATAAAATTTGATATAAAACAGGCAATTATGAGACAGTGTCTATTAATCAAATCAATATAGGTTTTAGAAGAATAGATTTGACATTAGAGGAATATCTGATTGATAACCGAATTACTCAGGAAGTATATGAATTTCTAAAGGTAGAGTTCCCAGTCATGGCACGTATTGTGGGGATACCTAAAGTGCACAAGTCTGTGGAGAAGCCTCCCTTTAGACCCATCATTTCGGGTTCTAAATCAAAAACATTTAATATTGGTATGACGATTGATAGATGGACCAAGCATATTTATCAGAATATTCCATTTATAATCAAAGATTCCTGGGATTTTTTAAGGAAATTAAGACCTGAGTTGTGGTCGGATCATTTAACCTTGGTCACTATTGATGTATGTGATCTTTTTTCTAGCATACCAAAGGAGGAAGGACTGGAAAGGTTTGGTAATAGTTTAAGGAAATATTATCAATTGAGTTGGGATAAAATTAATTTAATATTAGACATGATGGGGTTGGTTTTAGATTATAATTTTTTAACATTTGAAGGAGAATATTTCAGGCAATGTAAGGGTGTTGCCATGGGTGCCTCTTGCGCACCTATTTTTGCCAACCTGGTCATATCTGATTGGGAAAATGAGTTTATTATTAATAGTGATTATTACCCTTATATAACTTTTTATGTTAGATTCCTCGACGATATTTTTATTCTATGGAATGGTTCAAAAGATAAAATCAGTGAATTTATGGATTATATTAATGAAACTACACAATATCTTAAGTTTACTTATGAATTTAGTAATCAAGGTATTGCTTATTTGGATTCATATATCAGTTTAACTAAGGATGGTTTCTCATCTAGAGTATATCGAAAAAGTACATTTTCAAATGATTATTTATTTTATAACAGTGAACATCCACCTTATATATTTAAAAACATTGTCAAAGGACAATGCATTCGAGGAGCCAGGATGTCGTCTAGCAAGGATTTAATGGAAGAAGAAATGAAATTAATCAGTGATTTATTTGTAAATAGAGGTTATCCAATTAGAATGATTAAGGACACGATAAAATATGTTACAAACAAATGGGGAAACATATATCAACCTTTATTGGGTAAAACCATAGAAGTTAATGAAATATGCAATGCTCATCAGGATAATATGACTAGAGTATGTGTTATTACATATACCCCATATAGTAATACGATTAAGGAAATTATTAGTAGGTATTGGGATGTTATTACTGTAGTAGATTCATACAAAACTCTTCTGGGAAATTATCCTAAAATAGTTTATAAAACGGGCCCCAACATTAAAAGACTGCTGGAAAGAGTTAACTACAAGAAGATAGGAAATCAACAAGAGAAAACTTCCACCAGGAGATGCGGAAGATGTAATCAATGTAGGTACATTTACACTAATACAGATGTTCGCTTGGGTGATGTGAACAATACGGTTGTTAGAAGTATAGGTGGAAATTGTAGTACTAAACACATAGTGTATTTAGCTCTTTGTAAGATATGTTTGGCCTATTACATAGGCAAAACAGAAAGCCAGTTGAAAAAACGCATTTACGAACATTATTATAGAATACAGAAGAAAGATTGTAAGAATGCGTTATACCGACACATTAAGGAACATGGGGACAATCATATTTTCTCATTTTTCATCATAGATCAGGAGCAAGATATTTTATATGGTGGTGATTGGAAAACAAGATTAGCCTGCAAGGAAAGCAAATGACAGATGCTAACTGATTCTACTAGGAGTCCAGGTATCAATGAATATATTAGTATTAAACCTTTCTTGACCTTGGACTCTTAATTATAATTTATCATCCATTTTTATTGTTAACATTTATTAATGGATTCCTTATGTACATGTTTTTAGCAGCATCAATTTTTAAAACTTTTAAAACGTATATTTATATTCATATTTATACTTACATATATAGTTACATTTACATTTATATTTATATTTATATTCATATTTATATTAATATTTATATTTATATTTATATTCATATGTATTTGTAATATTTTATACAAGTTTATTCATATATCAAACATATTAATAATTCATATACAATTCATATTTTATTCACAAGTTTTTAATAGGTATGGTTCACAGTTTGAAATGTTAATTCATGGTATTTATGTTTGGTTCTGTTTCAGTGCATACAGTCATAAGCAGTAAAAATAGTAAAAAAGTTAAAAAAGTTATTTATTATGTATCTACAGTTTACCTGTATTATGAATAGCATGTTTCTTTAAGAGACAATCGCAGTGTTGGCGCCAAAAATGTTTTTTAAATGCTAGGAATGGTTGTATACACTAGTTCTGAAGAAGTCTGCACTTGGCAGATGAAAGCGCTAAACTAGTGGTATATATGTTATTTATGTTAGTTTTGTCTTATTGACAATTATCACAATAAAGAAGAATTTTCTTCCATTGGCATTATTTGTGGATACAGCATGTGCGGAGGATTTTTTATGTTTTAACGGTCTCTGGATTATTTGTTTGCTGTTCCAGTTACGTGGTTCCAACCAGGCTTATTGCCAGTTACCGGTTTTTGGCTTTATCACTTTCCAACATTCCATTAAACAAACTGGTTAAAAAAAACACTGCCATCTCTCCTAAACACCTCCATGCTTCCACAGGTATGTCATCTGTACAAGCAGCCTTTCCATTCTTCATCGTCTTCATATCTGTTTTTACTTCTGTTTGCTAATCCATTGCACTTCCTGATTCAGTATCACCACATCATCCAACCTTCTCTCTCTCTCTCCCTCTCTTTCTCTCTCTCTCATTCTCTTCATTCATCAGCCCCTCAAACTACTCTTTCCATCTGCTCACCACACTCTCCTTGGTTGTCAGTATGCTCCCTCCTCATCCTTTATCACCCTATCCTGCTGCGGATCTACTTTAAAACACTGACACGCAAAACACCGATGACAAGAACACCGAGACCGGAAGATCGACAACTGAAATGACCGACAGTTTAAAAGCATGAAACTTCACATGCCCGACAAACCACAATCCCGACAATCAACAAAACAAATACCTTTCCTGAAAAACACACACACAACACAAGCACAACAAAAACTTTACAAACCTACACTAAACCTTACATACACAAAAATCTATGCACTAACCTTAACCCAAACCCTAACCCTAAGGTCCGTCACTATCGCACACTCACCTAACACATTCCCTAACCATAACTCACTTAACCCGCCCCAACCCTAAAGTCTGTCACTATCGCACACTTACCTTACCCGCACCCTAACCCTAACTCACTTAACCCACCCCTAACCCTAAGGTCTGTCACTATTGCACACTTACCTTAACATGTTGGTGATCTCAGCGTCGGGCTTTTAAACTGTCGGTCATCTCAGTTGTCGATCTTCCAGTCTCGGTGTTCTCGTCGTCGGTGTTTTGCATGTTGGTGTTTTAAAGTAGACCCCCTGCTGCACATATTTCTCAGCTTGGTCCCTCTGTCTAGCCAATTGGTACAGGTTCTTTTCTCCCTCCTTAGTGTCCAGCCCTTCATACAACTCGCCATATGCCTTATCCTTAGCCTTCGCCACCTGTCTCTTCACCATACACTTCATCTCCTTGTGCTTTTGAAGTGAAGTGCAAAACAATAAAACAAATATCTTATCTGCTAAGAACTGAACAGGATTATCTCATGACCCCACTCAGAGTGTGATGAAGTAAGCAAGCAGATGCTAGGTCTGGAATAATGAGCAGGAGACCATTTCTAATACAGGAAGTTTACTCAAGTGCAATACTGGTTTGAATTTGTAAAAAGGGATGTTTACTCAAGTGCAATAGTGGTTTGCTAGGTGGGCATTCAGTTGTTGTTGTTGTTGTCTTTTGTATTATGGCTATATGGCTATATGGAAAACAATAGGTAGGAAAGTACTTACTGTGACGATTAATCCCAGTGCTGGCATATCTAAAGTGTTACAGAGTTAGTTTTAATTTATAGGTTCATAGGTCCATAGGTGGGTAATAGGCCATTGACCCAAGATCCACTTTAAGCCTACACAAGCTTACCCCAAATTTACCAAAAAAATTGCTGACGTGTCCATGATAATTGTTTCCATGAACTTTGCATATGAAAATCATCAGACTTATGGGTCTCTAGTTCACACTTTCCTCTATTCATTTAGCATGGAGCCTGCTCTGAGGTTATGGTTAATAGAGTCTCTAGTGGGCCTACAACTCATGTTTCATGCTTTCAGGTTGGTTTGTTTTTTTACAGTTTGTCCTGTGTTTATTATGGGTATGGTTGTCTCTCTATGCTGCCATTTACATGACTATACAGGGTTTCTGTAAAAATTTACATATAGGCAGATGTATTTATAGGGTATGGGGGAATGGAGTTTTGCTAGAATGTTGCTTAGTAGGAGGTGGTTACCATTGGAATATTTTTTAAATGTTCTGGATTTAGTTGAGATCCCAGGTTTAACATTTATTTCAAAGGATGCAACTCTGTGGTCCAACCTGACTGATGAAGACATTCCATTAGGGGGAGATGATCAATCCTTTATGCCCCATTATGTGTGAGGACCAGGTCAAGGATACTTGCATCCCTGCAGGGGGCAGACTAGCTGTTCCAGGGTGCTTGTGTTAAGAAAGCCCAAGAATCTCTCGGTCTGCATGTTTGAGGTTGTGCATGATTCCCAGTTCATGTTGGAGTAGTGTAAGTCACCCATGAATATTGTGCTGGGTTGAATGGGGAGTGCCTCTAGTACATTTAAGTACATGGAGGTGGACCTGTAGTTTGCAAGGATATGGTTTGGGATTTAGTTATGCTAAGCTGGATGTGGAGAAGCTCAAGTGTGTCATATTGTTTGACCAGCCTTGATAAGAGTTTGTGTTTGATGTAAATTGAAAACCTTCCACTTATACCCCAACCTGTGCAGTAGCTGGTATAAATGTGTGGAAGGAATTAGTCTTGCACTGCCATGGTGCTCTAGGTGGCTGTAAAGTAAGTCTCAGTAACTGCACAGATGTCTGTTGCAGGGAGTGGAGTCTCCCATTCAGACTCCTGACATTGAACAGTAACACCTTAAGATTATTCTGAGTCAGTTTAGTTATGTTGGCATGTTTATCAGGTTTGCACTGCCTAAAAAGGCATTACAGGTGCAGAAAAGATTTTAGCTAATATTTGAATACTTATGTGGGACAGGAGCAGACCATCCCTGACAAATCAGCATGGTCTGTCTATCATATCCTCTCAGGCAGGCAACTATTGTATCCCCTAGGAGTAATACAAAAACAATGGCAGTTATTAAAGCTAATTATCTTCTGATGGTACTGTGGCATGCTGTTCAGTGCTAGGCTTATAGTCCCCTGAGACGTATAGTCAGAGAGCTCCATCATACCTCTCTTCATAAATCCATGTAGGTATGTCTCAGGCCATTTACACACATATGGACTATGACAGTATCATAGTAGTACTTGTGGCGCAGTGATTTGAGTGCATGTATAATCTAGCTCATCCAGGCCCCCAGACTGACAGCTGACACTGACTGTCTCTTTGCTCACACTGTTGAGTGGGACATTTGTGTGTCTTACAATAGAATCTGCTATGACTAAAATATTGTGTTGTGTGGTGGTTTGCCTTATGGGCTTAGATGGTTAGATGCTTTGTGATGATACTGTATATGTCTTGGTGCATGTTTTCTTAGAAGGGTGCTCTAGAGGTTGCTGAGGATAATTGTTTCATGTGATACATCTGGGAGGCCTTTGAGGTTTTGGATGATTACATTTAAGAATCTCAGCATATGTGAGTCTAAGTGCCTGGCCAATACTTTTAAGTGGGTGTAGTGTGCATTTTACTGACAAACTGTTTGGTGTTTGCACTGGTAAGCAAGATCCTTGCCTCTAGTGACATTGTGTAACTACATCTCTCACTTACCATATCAGTTTGCTTTAGAATTAGGTGGTTGTCAATAAGCATGAGACAATTGTTGCATTACTTGAGGATGCTCAAATCCTCCAAGCTGGCTGCAGAGATAGTAGAAAAGTGCAAATCCATGGTTATAAATACCTAATTCATGCTTGCTTACTTGTGGATTGTACAACAGGGGTTAATAGCTGGGTACAAGGCTGTTACTTGTACTTGCAGGGCTGTGCTCCTCAATGTGAAAGCTGGTTACTCGTGTTTTCTGAGGTAGCCTTTTACAGGGAAAATCTAAATTCAAAGTATTTGTGAGTATACAGTGTAGTGTAAGGAGCCTCAAGCCTCACAAATTGAAACAAATCTAAATCTAAACTCACTATTTTTGCGCTAAAAACATTGCATTATTATTATTAATATTATTAGCACACTGAATATTAAAACATTTTATCAAGTCTGTTAGAGTGGTGAATAGCTTAATGAGAAAGACTTTGAAAAATGATATTTTTATGCTTATCGTCAGCAGTCAATAAATGGAGAGAGGGAGGGAATTCTGTTGTCAAACTATCATAAGGGAAGGGTGGAACTGAAAAAATATTAAACCCTTAGCTCTGAGCTGACTGGTGGTGACAAGGACTGCTGACAGCAAAAGTATGACTACCCAGTCCTATGATTTAGATACAATTTAGCATTATGGGTAGAATATCTGTGTAGACCTTGGCTCAGAATGAATACCATCAGCTCACAGCAGTGACTGAGTGAAATAAAGCTATTCAATTTATTTTTGGCAGAAGTGTATCTAGGGTGGATCAAGAGGGGAGCAATTATCATGAGTGCAAAGGGTTGAGGGGCACAATCAGTGATTTTTCATGATGATCTCTCTCTCTCTTTCTCTCTTTAGTGCAATACCAGCAGTATTGCATTTGTGGTGAAATATGAGTACTGCAGCACTCCATGTATGATCTAAACTCTAGCAATTGTTTGCTATATTTGTAGCAAGCACTTTTCTAAAGTTAGTACAGTTTAATAGAAAAAGTGTTTTTTTAATGAAGACATAAGTGGCATAGTGCTTCATGAAGGAAGTGTATTAACTTTAGCAATTGTTTGCTGCAGTTTAAAAGAAGACTTATTTTTTAAACTAATACTTGAGTGTTGTAGCACTCTGTGTAGGCAGGGAATAATTTCTAGCAACGTTTTGCGACATGTGTAGCAAGCAGTAAGCTACAGTTTAAAAACTATTTTTATAGATATAGTTATATGTGTGGAGCAGAAGGAGGATTGGGGGCAGGGCACAGAAATGGGACCTGAATGCCTGAGACAGGAACGGGTGGGCATGTCATGCATTTGGCTGCCAGATTGGCATACCAGTAGAAGTAATGGAGGCTTTTTTTGTTGCTATTGAATGGAAGAGCAGAGCTAGTGGGGGGGTGGGGGGGTGATCTAATTATAATAAGCCAATCTCTGAAATATACAGATTGGCTTAATACAGTGAAGGGCTTTTTTGTTATTTTTGGTTTTTGTTTTTTTTCTAAAATGCAAAAATCAGTAAAATATAGTGAAGTGTTTTTTTGTTGTTGTTCTGGGGGCTGCTGTGGATCTGAATTTAGTAAGTTGATCTCTAAAATGTAGAGGCTGGCTTAATAAAACAGTGCTGTGTTTTTTTTTTACTCTTCACTTGAAGAGCTGAGGGGATGGGGTGCTGGTTTGTGGTACTGGCACAGGGGCTAGTAGAGCCAGTTATGCTTCTGATTTTTGGTGAAAATTTATTTCTGAGATAGGAATCTGTGATTCCCAGAATATATGCAGAAGAAAATGGACCTCATGTGCTTTTTAGCAGAGAACACTGACTATAGATGCTAGGGAAGTACTCGTTCCAGGTGGGACAGTGACTGTTCAGAAATTAGAACAAAAGCACAAAGGACTAGCAGCTGGAAATCTGACAAGCTGTTCTTATGTTGTCCTTATGATTTGCTGACAGCTGATTTGGTAGCACTCACTTGATCCCTGCTATGTGATCACTTCTTTATATCGCCAGTGCCTAAAAATATTGAAATATGGTTTTGTGGCCAGTTCTTCTATGCACATTGCATAAAACTTAAAATACATTGCTTTTGCCACAACCATCCGGTGTCCTGCATTTCCAACATGGGGTCTTATCCCTCACACCTAAAATCTCTAAATATAGTAAAAGTCTGTTTAATATAAATGAAAGGGGAAACTGATAACCTTAGGTTTCTCTTTTCTATGAACTTCTGAAACCTCAGGGATGATTTTCTTAAGAGAGTATAGTGAAGCATGTGAGAAGAACCTCTCATTAGGGTTGAAAGGAGCCAAGACCCCCTGCAAAAACTATGCATTTAAATTTTAGGGGAAGTTGAGCATTGTTTTTGTCCTCTATTTTTTTGTCATTTAGATGGCCTGGTTACTATGTCTTGAAGCACTGTAGGTCTAGACTGTGTTTTAACATTTTAGACATTTGTAACCAGCTAACCTAATCTGTATGCAGCAAGACAATAAAACCCATTAGTCAACAAATTTCACATCAGAAATTGCTTGGGTTAACAATAAATTTTGTCACTAAATAAAGGCAGGGTATTCAGGGATGCGCAGCTTAGACAGTAGAGAACTATATGCCAGATCAAGAGGTTCCAAGTGCAGAACACATGGGACTGAAAGAAGATGAGCATGAAATGGATTATATCTCTGAAATGATGATGGTCACTCATCTATCTCACTGGCTGCTGGTGAGCTCTGTAGTTGTCATTGTCATGTATAACAACATAAAGTGATCAGGAGTTCAGAAGCCCCTGTAGTGGAATTTGACTTTTAGACAACTACTTTAAGTTCTAAAGGAACAGACAGCTTATCAGATTTGTTGTCTTTTGTTAACATGCAGGTGCTGTGCATGCAAAAAGACCTTGAAGAAGCCGTAATAACCATAAGTAACTTATAAATGCATCGCTAGCCACTAATAAAAACATTTATTTATTTGATGACTGGGATAGTCCACTGGGCCTGGAAGAGCCGGTTTTCAGTGGAGGCCTGGGAAGAAAGGCTCCACAGGATATAGACAATTTTACAATAGCTATACAAAAGTAAATAAAGTAGTAGAACAGCGGAAAAATACAGAGATGATATACAATTTGTTAAAAAAGCCATAACATTTCTAATCCTAGGTAATGATTTACAAAAGTGAGATTCATGTAGTCTAAACATATTAAAAGTACAGGCATTTCAGATGAAAAAACATGTAAGTGAAACATTTATGTACAGATAAAAAAAACAAGTTTTTTTTTTTGGGAAGTTAGAAATATGAGGAGAGAACAGAGAGAAGAGAGGTAAAAGATGGTATATAGTGAAGAAAGGGAGTGGGATGGGGGGCAGTTTATGAGGTATAGGGTAGTAGAGGAAGTAGAGGCAAAGGGTAAGAGAGCACAGTGATAGAAAGTTGAGGTATATAGTGCATAGGAGATGGTATTAAAGAGTCTATGTGCTAGGGGTACAGGAACATTCCCACTTTGAAAGGAGGTGATATTGGAGAGTGGCTCTGAGTATTTTGAAGGGTGGTAGGGAGAGAATTCCAGAGTTTAGCTAGGAAGCAGGATAATAATAGGTGGCCAGAGGGTCGACTAGGCTTATATATGTTTAGACGATTGTGGTTTTCTGATCTTAGAGAGCGGTTGGGAATGTAGGATGTTAAAGAGGTGGAAAGAGAAGGACAACTAGAAGGTTTGAATATGAGTTTGTGAGCAGTGGTAAGTCTAAAGAATGTGAGGTAGTTAGGATGTTCAAGCCATTTCAGGGAGTGGAGAGAAAGACAGTGATGAGATGAGTTTCTGGAGTTGGTGGCAAATTTGGAGATTTTTATTGTAACAGGCTTCCAACTTGGCCTGTAAGCCTAGTTGAAGTTTAGTGAATGGCGGGGGGGGGTGCCGTACATAAGAGAGGGAAGAAGATAAGTAGAGGTAAGGGTATGTCTGGTGGAGGGGGTAAGGTAATGATTGTTTCTATACACGAGACCTAGTTTTTGGTGAGTTTGTTTGATATTTGTTTGGATATGGATGTCAAATTTTAGATTTTTATCAATTATGACACCGAGCAGTTTGGTATGTGATACTACAGTATTTCTATGGGGCTGTTATTCTGAGCAGTCACTGTAAAAGAGTTTTTGTCTATATTGTTTTTTTTTTTTTGGATGGGGAGAAGTTAATTAACTTTGTTTTATTGGCATAAATAAATAAGTTAAAGAACAGACAGTTTGTTTGCAATTACAAATTTAATAAAACTCATTATGGTATACAGTTCCTGGTTCCCAGCACCTCTGTCAATAAGGCCTTTTAAACAGAATAAATAAAAATTGTATCCAGTACTGATAATTCTAAATCAGGTGGCAAAGACTTCACAGTAAAACAGAGAACGTGGAGGGTTATTCCTTCACAGCAATTTTATTCTGTCTGGCATACCTGAGGAAGGGGAATTGCCTAGCAGTCAATCATTTTTTTTTCGCTCTTCACTAAGCCTACAGGACCTTAAAATCGTGGAATGAAGTATGCTATCAAAGCAGGGCATTGAACATTCTAAGCCAAAAATGGTACAACCAACCCTTTCTGCCCTTAACATTCTTGAAAAAATGGACACACTGCATGAACTATGTTTCACTGGTAGGTATCTTTCAGACAACTACCTATTGAAGTTAGTAGAAGACTTCCTTGTTTATTTCTGAAAGCACACAGCTGCTTACTCTTCTGGTTGTGGGACCTTGGTTACTGCATCAGTTATACCTAGGAACAAGCACATTTCCACTTTATAGACTTCAGACATTGACTTGGTACCATTGGAGGATACAGGCTCTTCTACTTGGGAATCAAGCTACTTGTTATCCAACTTGTTTAAAAATGAATAGTGCAAATGTGGAATAGTATTAAAAATGAATAGTGTAAATGTGGAATAGTATTAAAAATGAATAGTGTAAATGTGGAATAGTATTAAAAATGAATAGTGCAAATGTGGAATAGTATTAAAAATGAATAGTGCAAATGTGGAATAGTATTAAAAATGAATAGTGCAAATGTGGAATAGTATTAAAAATGAATAGTGTAAACGTGGAATAGTATTAAAAATGAATAGCGTGGAGGAGTTCAAAATGGCCGCTGTTCTGTGAGCACTGCTATCACCTAGGTCTCTGATATACCCTGGATTAAAACAAACCCAGAAGGCAACGCAGAATTAATAATACAGAAATAACTGTAGATATTTACTGCTAATATCATCCAGCAAACAAAAGAGGAAGAAAAAGTGACAGATTCAGCTCAGAAACAGCAAGATTAACTAAGATTTCTGAATAACAGCTTAAGCCATGTGCTACTAAGGCCCTGCATCTGACTGCAAGATTGGTAAAACACTATACAGCAAGATGTCAAAAGAGGAAAATAATATGGAAACAACAACAACTAAGACCAAATTCTCAGTACTAGCCTCACCTGAGAAAGACACAACTTCAAAAAGACAAAAGACAACTAAACAAACCGACAACTCTAAAAATACAAATAAATCCAAGACAGACCAGCCAGCTAATCTGGAAGACATAAAATCTGCCTTATTACCTATCCAGCAAGCAATAAAGGACTTATCATTACAATTTCAAACCTTTGGTGACTCATTCAGCCAAATAATATCCAGAATGGAAAAATCTGAGTCCAAAATAATAGAAAATGAAATAAAAGTAAACTATATTTCTCAAAGAACTAATGCCCATGACAAAGAAATACAAAACTTACAAGCAAAAATAACAGACCTGGAAGCAAGATCTCGAAGGAACAATATCATCATCAGAAGAATACCTGAAACTGTACTTCATAACAATCTAATACCAACAATCAAGCAAATAATAAATTCCCTGGTAGAGGAACCTGAAGAAATGCAGCAAATAACAACAGAGAGAGCCCACAGAGTCCTGAGGGAAATGCAAACACCACTGAAACCAAGACCTGTCTATATTAAAATATTAAACTACCAAGATGTAAATAAAATCATACTGGCAGCAAAGACAAAAGGCACACTCACCTGGAATAATAATAAAATCTCCTTTGCGCAAGACCTCCCAATACAAATAAGACAAGCAAGACAACTAATATCTCCATACTGCAGGTTCCTAATAGAAAAAAAATCAAATTCCAGATGAAATAGCCAAATCAGTTAATCTTCTACATCAAAGATGTTAAATACATGGTCACTAACCCCAAAGAGGCAAAAGAGAGATTTCTGGCCGTTTTCAAGCACATTCCACCTTCAGAAGTGAAATAAATCCACAAAAAATGATAAAGGACCCTTGGGTGAAAAAACAACCCCATTCATGAGCACTCTAGCTGGGATCCAACTGTGAAAGCTTCCCCTTGCTGTCTAGGCCCTTAAAACAATGATGTGAGCCATGAGGAACACAGGAAAAGGAAGTACAGCCTGGTAGGAACCAAAAATCAACTGCTGTTTCCGATGTGCGAATATAGGAAGGAGCCTCCTCCTGGGACATTGGTCTGCAAAATCAGTCCCTCTACGATTTTGAGGGCTCCATTAAGAACAGTCAGACAAAATGGATTTCAGCAAGCTCCAAAAGATTATACTGCCTGAAAAATGAAAATCTATCTGCACCAGCTAAAAGAAGAAAGCTGGGTTATCTCCAAGTGTAGTACCTCGCGGGCGGTACTGCGCAGCTTAGGGCATGTCCATGATGACTGACAGGTCATCGTGCATCTGATTGACATATGCTACACAAACACCATACATTTCTCACTAACACAAAGCACCATTTCCAAATTAAAAGCCTCAGTTCACTGCCTTCCTATCATGCCTATAATCGATATGCCCGATAACAACACAACATAACAGTAAGTATTGACATATGCTACACAAACACTTGTTATTTGGTTGTCTGAAAATACATTTCTCAGTAAATGTTGCAAGAACGCAAAGCACCATTTCCAAAGTGACACCTCTCTAAAAATAGCTCGTTCTAATAAATACAGCTAGCACAGTCAGAGTTATATGCTTAACACATTATTAACCTGAACTGACACCTATCTGAAAATAGCTCGTTCTAATGAATACAGCTAGCACATTCACAGTTATATGTATAACACATTATTAACACTCAAAAAAATAGCACTTCTATGTTTAACACATTTTTAACGTTATTATCGCCTTCTAATTCACCGGACATCACAATGCACCCTTAGCTATAAAAGGATCGATGCCATTGCAAACATCTTTGCTAATTTCAGCATTAACCACAACGACATCACTGACATGAACAGAATCGATGACAGCTACCTGTCCTCCGTAACATATTCTCTGCCCTCTGCCATTGGATTCCTCCAGTCAGTTGGCATTCTGCACAAGGAGAGACTCTGCCACCTGTGCGGCTCTAGGGCCTCTCTGGTTCACCATCGAGCATCCTTTGCTTGGAGATGCACTGCCAGAAAGTGCAGGAGCAAGACAGAAATGCTTTCTGGCATGTTCTTCCATAAGAGCAGGCTGCCTCTTGATACCCTAATCAAAATCCTGTCCTGGTGGTCTAGAAACCTACCCATCTGCAGACTTGCAGAGCACTTGGCAATCTCCTGCAACTCCTTGCTGGACTGGTATCAGTTTCTACAGGATGTCTGCAGCTGGAAACTTCTGCAGGACCTGATGCTGCTGGGTGGCCCCAGTAAAGAGGTCCAGATCGATGAATGGCTGCTCGTGAAAGCAAAGTACAACTGCGGTCAAGCCTTGGCCAAAATGGACCATTGGGTCTTTGGCATATATGACTGCACTCTCAAAAGTGGGTACCTGACCTTCGTTGCCAAAAGGGATGCAGCTACTTTAATACCAATTATCAGACAGCATGTCTTACCAGGTACAGTTATAGTGTCAGATGAATGGGCTGCATACAGGGGCATTCCTGAACTGTCCGAGATGAAGTACATGCACCTTACTGTAAACCACAGTAGGAATTTTACTGACCCTCAGACTGGCGCCCATACAAATGCTGTTGAGGCCATGTGGTCCCGATGCAAGAAGCAACTGAGGCAGATGAATGGAACTCTCAGACATATGGTGGACAGCCACTTAGATGAGTTTGTGTGGTGTGAGAAATACAGCAAGATGAAGATTTGTTCCTCTGCCTTCTTGCGCATATGAGAGAGTATCCTGATTTGCATGAACAGGAACTGGGTGGCTGTGCAAGTGCTTGAATGTCGACTGAACTAGTAAAAACAATTGTTTTAGGTAATTTGCTTATATGACATGTTTTTAGTGATTTTTTTAAGTACATTTGCAATGTTTTTCCTGAATTGTCCATGTGTTCTGCGAGTTACCGCTAGGATTTGCTTATATGAAATGTTTACTGAATTTTTTGTAGAGTTGCAATGTTTTTCCTGCATTATGTGACCGGTGCAATGGGTTCTAAGTGTGCATTTCTTTGCAATGATTTTCCCTGTGTTCCGTGAAATGTTTCTAATGATGGTAATGTTTATACCTTATATCAACATGTGATTTGTGTGTACATTTGCAAAGTTTCTGCATAATAAAGTGACAAAAGTTACCGGTACGGTGTAATGTGTTTACTATACGTTATACGCTGATTGTATGAAAGTTGTTTATAATTGTTCATAATTGATATATGAAAGGTATATTCAGTAAAATAACATAAGTAATGTGTGCTTTGTGTGTACATTTGCAAGTTACCGATGCGGTGGACTAGTACTGTAATTTCTCGGGAGGCGTGTTCGGGGCGGGTTTTGCTACTGCGCATCATGCGAGGTACTTCACTTGGAGATTACCGAAAGCTGCACCATAGATGTCAACCAACCTGCAAGCAAAACCTTGAAGAAATAAGGTACTGTTGAACTGAACCATTCACTGAAACAGTACACCCAGTACTGTGTAGGTGAATGAAAATCCAGCCTTAAATGATAGGCAAGAAATAAACTGTCAGAAACAGGCTAGCTCATAGATTAATATTGGGAAAAAAATGAAAAAAAAATGTTAAACGTTTTATGTAAATACTAGAAATGTGTTAAAAGATCCTGGAGAGAAGTAATCTCAGGAAAATAGTAAAATAACTTAACAATCTTGGGATAATGCAAATATAGCCTTAATATGTTAACTATAGCAGAAGGACTGTTTGGCTAAACTGTTTTTTTTTCTGTCTCTCTATACTTCCTACCTCTGATAAATAGGTGCCAAGTATATATTTTATAACCCACACAGATTGATGTGGAAAAACATTACAGGCACCAAAGAAGGCCAAAATCTGAATAAATAAAGGGGAGGAAAAAGAAGTCAAATGAAAGAAAAATGTAAAAATGACAAGATTGATAGTTTAACAATATTACTATGGTACATATATTGCTATAATTTACTGAGGAATGTATATTAATATGCTGTTTTAAAAATACTATTAGAAAGAATTAGTCACAAGACAAAAACAATACATGCTGTACCTTAAATACAATACCATAATTGTATAAATAATATGTTGGAAGACACTAGGGATATTAAGTAGCAGTGTTTGTTGAGGGAACTAGTTTGTTCAGCTTTGTCCACATTGTTTATAGTAACACAGGGGGGATACTATGGGTTAAATCTATATCTAAAAAGAAAACACATTCCAAGATTAGACGTAAAGTAAACCATATAACGAACCTTCATTCTCCCCCCCGATTATTCCTGGGCCAGGGATATAGTGGTTAGGCACAGTGTAGGGACGGGGATAAATAGATGCTTTCCTAAACCATCACACAGTAACACATACAAAGATAACAAAACAAAACTAATATACATGACATATCTAAGGAATACACCTAATAAATAAATGTGGGAAATAGAATCATGCAATATTAAAGAGCTCCAAAACAAGAAGAAAAGAAAACTATTCTTACACCTTCCATTAAAAACCACAGCCAACCTCATACTAACACAAGAAACACACTTGACTGCAGAGCAATGGGCAGAAATTAGCAGAAAGAAATGGATAAGTCAAATCATAGCTTCAGACGGGAAAACAAACAGTGCTAGAGCTGCCATAATAATTAAAAAACAATTTAAGGGAAAAATACTTAAAACCAAAGCTGACAAGAAGGGAAGATGGTGTTAAGTAACATTTAGTATTCCTACAATACCAAAACCTATAATGGTACTTAATGTTTACTCACCCTGTAATAAGTAACAACACTTTTTTATGTCATTATACCCAACCTTAAACCAATTTAAAGATCACTACCTAGTGATTGGTGGTGACTGGAACACATATCAAAACCCAGAAAAGGATAAATCTAATCTGACCGAATCACATAATAAACAAGCCACATTAGCCCTTAATGAACTCAAACAAGATTTCAAACTATATGACCCTTTTAAATATGGGAACAGTGCAGACAAAACAGGGAAATTCACATTCTATTTGCAATGCCACAAAATGTGGTCAAGGATAGACTTCTTCTTAATCCCTGACATATTCATTAACATGGACCCAACAACAACTATACATAGCAGGTTCTTTTCAGATCACTCCAAAATCACATTTAACATTAACTGGGACAAAAAGATATATTTAGAGAATAGGGGTCATAATTGGTCATTAAACCCTAATTTACTTTCCAAAATGGATGTAATAAAAGAAACAGAAGCAATACTAAAAATAGCTCTTACAAATATCACTAACTCCCAAGTACCAACTGACATAGAATGGGCTGCAACCAAAGCACAAATTAGAGGACTGTTTATCAAAAAAGCAGCATACTATAAAAAATACAACTGAAAGAGGAGCATATACTGAAAGGGAAAATAGAGCATCTTGAAAAGGAACTAATAAATAACCCTAAGAACCAAACAGAAGCAGAAATTTTAAAACTGCAAAGAGATCTATATATGTTAGAAACCAGGAACCTATCTTTTTTATGAAGCCAGAATGTTAGCCACTTACACAGAAGAAGCTCAAATACCATCTAGAGCTCTGGCCAGAATTATCTCCCAACACAAAAATGCCTCCAATATATCAGAAATAAACTACAGAGACAAAAACTATACAAAAATGAAGACATTATTAGAACATTTGAACAAATATACTCTCAAATATATGGAGCACAAATACTACAAACCTCTAAAGATAGAACTCTTTTCCTTCAAAAACTGAAATTCCCAAAACTCAATTTAGACCAACAAAGAAAACTAACTGAACCAATATCCATCAGTGAAATTATTACAACAATCAAACACTTAAAAGTGCATAAGACTCCGGGTCCAGGTGGACTCATCAGAATTTTACAAAGTATTTTCCCCCTTGATAGCCAAACTACTATACTATACACTGAATTACATAATAAACTATAAAATAAATGATATCCACTTTAATGCCTCTAAAACCATCTTTATATTAAAAGAACACACAGACCCCAAAAACCCCAACAGCTACAAACCCATCTCCCTCTTAAATATAGATACTAAAATATTTACCTCTATACTTGCAAACAGAATGAAAAATCTGATAGAGAAAATCATCTCCCCAGAACAATCTGGTTTTACATCACATCGACAGACTAGTGACAATACATTAACATTAGATGCACTAATATCCTATGCTAACTGATACAATATCAACATCTACACAATGGTAGTGGATGTCCACAGGACATTTGACAGGGTTAATCTAGAATTCTTACTCCAAACACTACCCTGCTTTAATATACCGAATAACTTCATTCAGATCATCCAAACTCTTTATAGCAACCCATACACATCTCTATATATAAATAAAACTTGGTCAAATAGGATCCTAATAAAAAATGGAACAAGACAAGGATGCCCATTATCACCCTTCCTGTTTTACCTATACCTAGAACCACTCTTTCTATACATTAAACAAAATACATACCACAATCCTCCATCAATACACAACTTCAAAATATACCTCACTGCATTTGTGGATTATCTGAACATATAGTGCACTACACCAAATTCAGATATAAACAAAATAATAGCTGCAATTGAACATTTCTCGACTATGTCTAACTACAAACTAGACCTCAATAAAACTAATATTTTCCCCCTAAAAACACCCAAACTCATCTCACTAATACCATTGTTAAACACAATAAAAATAAAAGAAGAAACTAAATATCTGGGAATCACCTTTTTCCAGAATAACAAAGACTTCTACCAACACAATGTAAAACTTAAATGGCAAAATATAATGCAAGACTGTAAAAGATGGAACAACCTAAAACTACCATTCTTGGCCAAAGTATCAATAATCAAAATTAACATTTTACCTAGACTAATGTATATATTTATAACATCACAGACAACAATACATAATAAATTCTTCAAACAAATTCATACCTTCCTAGCAAAATTTATATGGGAACCCCCCAAAAAAAACAGAATCTCCTATCCAAAATTAACACTCCCCAAAAGCAAAGGAGGACTAAATCTACCAGATTTTAAAATGTACTACTCGATCATTAACACTAACAGAATATTAAGAATAGCTGAACATAACCCGTCAATGGAAAATCGGTCCCCTCTTTGGGTGACAATCTATTATAGATATATTAAAGCTCTAGGTTTCAATCCCAAAGCACTTCCATTCCTGAAGCAGAAAGAAATACAAACGTATAACATTATAGAGCCCTTAAAACATTCTATCAACTTAGCGCAAAAACTCTTTCAATTCTTGAACCTTAGACAAGCCATAACAATACTGCAACCCCTTCATAAAAACCCAAAATTAAAAATAAGCAATAAGATGCTGGACTTAGTCCCTTTTCCCAGACTGAAAGGTTCGTAGATTAGTACTAGGCTAACTGCCTTCGTGGGCCATTTTTAAGCCTAGCCAATTACCCCATGTGAGAATCAAACCCTGCACCTTTGGTTTATAAGGCAATTACCTTAACCATTATGCCAACCTCCCACTCCAATTGATAAAACAATCCAAGATATTTATCCCTACCTTAACTGTTCAATACAAGAAATGAGGACCAACTTAAACCTCCCTAAATCACACATAATAATCCTAAGACAAATCAAAGAACTGTGTTCCAGTTACCTCCAAAATGTTACTATGACCAATAGTGACATAGAAACTTGTAGCAGGTTTTGGAAAACTATTATCACAACAAAGAAAACTATTACTAATTCATATAAAATGATAAATAAAATCAAATACCAGAAAGACCTCCTCTTCTCTAACTACTGGAGAAAAATTAAACCATCCATAGATGATCAGGAAATAAGTCAGGCAATCAATCTAACACTGAAGATTATACCCCTCAAAAAGTTAGCATACACTCAGCTCATGATCAATATCAATATCATAATCAATCAATAATAAAGCTTATTTTACACCTGCAATCCTACACAAATTTAACACATCAAAATCACCTTTCTGCCCACATTGTAAGGACCAGATAGCTGACTTAATCCATATATTTTGGAGCTGTAAATGTGTCTATAAACTCTGGAACTCTCTCAAGGTACAATTACAAAAAACAGGTTATCAAACATCAACATTAACTTGGGAATTCACTCTATTACACATTCTCCCACCCAACATACCAAGAAAACAAGCAAATACACCTTTTAACAATTTTCCTACTACTGAAACTGTATATAGCTTTTAAATGGCTAGATACGATAAATATCTCTTGGGAGGGTTTTAAACAAGTAGCTATACAACACCTTTTAGCTCATAAAATAGTAATAGGTAAAAGAAACAAAAACATGAAATCCAGAGAAATTTGGGAACAAACCTTTAATATCATATTAGCATAATTCATTGCACAGCAACTTAGAAATACACTATAATGGAACCAAAGAACACATAAAAGTTCAGATATTAAATAATAACTTGGATATTACGAATGTATATACTGTCTATATAACTGTGGAACTAACAGTGAAAGCATCTATGTACATAGTGTAAATAGATATGTTGTACGACCTATATCCTGTGGTATTTGACATCAATGTATAACATATATCTATATATATATATATATATATATATATATATATATATATATATATATATATATATATCTACGGTCATGTTGTAAGATAGTTTTTATTTGTGACATTTATTAATGTAAAAATAAAAATAAAAATTATTGAAAAAAAATGAATAGCGCAAATGTGAAATATTACTAAAAATTAATAGTTCAAATTTGGAATAGTATTTAAACATGAATAGTGCAAATGTGGAATAGTACTGAAAAATGAACAGTTCAAATGTGGAATAGTATTAAAAATGAATAGTGCAATATGAAATAGTATTCAAAATGAATAGTGCAAATGTGGAATAGTACTGAAAAATGAATAGTTCAAATACGGAATAGTATTAAAAATGAATAGTGTAAATGTGAAATAGTATTAAAAATACATAGTGCAAATGTGGAATAGTATTAAAATGAATTGTGCAAATGTGGAATAGTATTTTATCACTGATTGTGTGATTTTTCAGAAGTGTAAACAAGCAATCCAATGTGCATAGCAATTTTACATCCCATACTAGGATAATTAGAAATCATATACTAGTCAAACAGGTTAACAGATGGTGAGGGAGGGACTACTGGCTATGACAAGGTTTGTTAGCACATGACCAGCTATACTCTGCACCTGTTGTTGAGGCAGAGTCAGGGAATCACTGGGGTTCTTTGTTATTGTAATTTAACCTCCCCTTTTGTCTGATATAGTACTACTTTCAAATACAGACATCCTGGGGCAGGCGTTGTTACTTTTTATGCATCTAAGATTGCTCCACTATTTTGATTTAATTGCCAATTTTATAATACAGGTTATTTTTCATTATGCATAGTGAAAAATCTTGATAATATACCATACTAAGATGAAATCAGTGTTCTTGGAAGAACATATGTTTCCCTTTGTGTGACTCTTCTGATAACTGATTAAATACTGTAGGTAATATCAATCATATTGAGTTGAAAGACAATGGTAGCCGCAGGGAAGAAAACAGAGTCTTATGGAAGTGCTTTTTTGGGGTGGGGGAAGTCAAAGCCATTTTGCCTGGGATTGAAGAGTATTTAAAGAGTTTTCCTTCTTGGTGACTGTCTTAATTAGTAAATGCACTATATGAATCATTTAGCACTTAATTACAGTACTCAAAAAGACACAGCTTTAGAAACAAGCATGACTATGTTAGGTGAAGTTCACTGTAAGAAACAATGCCTTACTATTAGCCTCTGCAAGCTAGTTTCATCACACACTTACAGCAGTACTTCACCATTTGCAAGGACACAGACTGAAACCATGATAAAAAATCATTATTAAGTGATGTTCTGAAATTCCTAGATAAAACACTTTTGGTAAATAACTAGACTTAGAGGAGGCAGATCATGCATTTATAGTGCAGATCTATGTAACTGCATATATCATGGATACATGCAACTTGATTAACAGCTGATGGATTGAAAGTGGTTATACTATGTTTGCAACATTAGAAATATAAAATATAAAATATGTGGTTTGCTGTGGTGGGGGCTATACCTTCTCATATCTATCATTAAGGATTTCTGCTGCCTCAGTTACTCAAACTATCAGTCATCAACTCTAACTCCACTGTCATTCAGAGACTGTTCTCATCTGTATAACCCTCATCAGAATAACCTATCTTTAATATGAAAGACATACCCCATGATTCAATAACACCTTCACTAAGTGTACACCATTCTGAGTGAACAGACAACAGAGACATAACTCACACCTTCTTCTTCCTAATTTCAGTTTTCTTACCGATATTCTTACAGCTTTAAATATTGGCAGGTATTCATAAAGGTTGCAACTTAGTGTAATCTATTTGAGTGACTAGAAAGCACAAAAAATGTGATAAGAATGTTCTTGAATACATATTGTGTACACTTAATGTAAACTTTACTGAATATGGCCCGTAATTTTTCACCTCACCATACATTTCCAACAGCTTTCACAAAGTGAGATCCTTGTTTTTCTTAACTTCCATACAACAGCTGCTGTTGTGTAGTCATTTAGTCGAATCTGATTCGCTTCAACCTCATGGTCTTTAGCAAACCTGGCCTGTCTGTCAGGAAATGCTTTTTAATTTTTTGCCAATTCATATTCATTACTTAATACTGACTATCCACCCTTCTTCTTGTAGCTTTTAATTTTTCTTTGCAGCATTGTCTTCTTTAGTGACCCCTCCCAGGGCTTCATTGACATTGCGCACATGTCAAGCTGGAGCAGCCATCTGTGTGCAATAAGAAGCATTGCTAATGAAGTATGCAAGAAGCCGAGCCAGACTTCATGATGAGCATTATCAGCTGGAACCCACCGCACAGGTTAGTAGCCATGTCAAGGTAAGGCAGAACTCATGTACATGATGAAAACAAAGGGGTGTAGACAAACCAGAGTTCTGTAAGTAGGTGCGAACTCACATCAAAACAACAGATAGATTGATTAGGAATACATAAAAGCAAGGGAAGCCTAACAACAGGAGGACAAGGAAGGCTGATACTGTTGTACATTGCACTGAGTGAATTAATGGACATGTGTTAACATCACTGGCATTTGCATTCACAATAAGAAAGACAAAAGAGTCAGTAAATGTTCAGAAGGAGAAATGTGTCCTTTGAAAAGATGTGCAAGTGACAAAAGTTGAAAAATTCCAGTGGTCACATGTACCAAACTATCAATGCAGGAATACTGGAAAAAGAAATACATAAATGTGTGGACAAATTAAAAAAAATAAGAAACACCTGGACATACTTCTCATACAAGTAGTAAAAGGATACAATAGCAACCGTAGAGTAACATGCATGTTGTGAAGGGTAAGAAGGGGGGCACAAAGCATATCCAAATGATTATGCAATGCAATCCACAAGGATATGCCATAGAAACATTACTGTCAAGTTGAATAGAAAATAAATATGCCGCACTAGTTATTACAGATTTGTGAAATATAACAGATAAGATTATGTACATGGGAGATTTTGGACATGTCCAGAAGCCTTACTAAGATGGAAATCTTGCCAGACACAAGTCATGTGGAGGAAGTTCATTAACAACCGTTAGCAATTCTTTGTATGTATGTCATTGTATGACTATGGACATGATTAAAAATATACCTTTTAGGAGAAGAAATCACAACATATGGCTTATTTCATCATAATGATAATGACATCTGTTGGATGCATTGTTTCAAAGTATTATATGACCAGATGGAAAGCAAGTGTACTTATGTAAGAATTGTATTGCATGTGCCACACGTAACACAGTTAACCTACTAATGACAAACTACACTTCTGAAGGATTTTTAATACCATGTTGGAAAATGTCTACTGAACTGAGCATTTTGTAATATATCATAATACCTGGATCGCAACATGCATCATACCTCAGTGATCTGAGAAAACTGCTAGAGTTTACATACACCAGTTGTAAACTGGCCTATAACATGGATGACATCCTCTGCTGCAGGTTTTGCCACTAAATGACACTGAGTCATGAATCATTAGTGTTTTACTGGTTTGGATTATTTGGTGATTGCCTTCTTACGCATTTGATCTACAAACCTTCAGTGTTAGTCTGCATTACAACCTAGGGTGGCTTTTAATTTCATTGAGGATGTTGTGTGATCAATTGGACAAAATCAAGTGTGTCATACATGTGCATATGCAAACTGGAAACTACGTATATATGTGGTGTATTTTTCCCTGTGGGTGGGTGTTGTTTTCACTTCTTAATAGAGAGGAATGATGGGGCAGGTATTGAGGAATAACACAGTTAGGCATGTAGGTTAGGTTAGGTAGCAATATGGGACTTTGAAGGTGCAGCCCCATCCAGCATTAATACAGTTGGAAGATACTCCTCACCCTCTGAACTGTCACTACTGAAACCTGGGGCAGTGCTGGATTGTCAGTGATTTGGCTATTCAGTCCAGGATTCTTTCCATCCAACCAAGGCCTCTCTCCATAATCTCCTCCACCTTGTCAGCTCTTGTCAGATGATACAGTCTCCATCTCCACTGGCATCATTTCTAGCAACAGAGTTACCTGATGCAGGTAGTGCAGGCAGTGCAGGGCTTATGGAGACAATGCTGGCAGGTTGTGACTCAGAAGTGCTATATGCTGGGTACCTGCACTGCCTGTGGTGGTGCCGCCATAACCACCTGTGGAAGGATGGTGGTCCAAGCCCCTGTGGTCAGTGTAACTTATGCTGGTAGTCATGTTCCAGCAGGAATATCCAAATGGTATAAAAGAGAGACAGAGAGAAAGGGTGGAGTGAGACAATAAAGAAAACTATGGCTCTTCACTGAAATGTCGGCACTCAAAATGCTGAGTACTAGCACCCTGAAAAACAAGAATGGCACTGAAGGCATGATAAGAGACCTTGGGGCCCAGGTGAACAGTAGTCTCACCTTTAATAGTCACATCGCCACAGTAGTCAGGAAGTCCTTCTACGTGGCACACCTCATCATAAAAGGGTTCTCATACAGGAAAAAAGAGGTCATTGTTCCCCTCTACTCCTCACTCATTAGACCCATTATAGAGTACAACGCCCCTTTTGGAATGTACCTCACAAGACATCTGCAGCAGCAGCTGGAAAGGCCACAGAAGTACCTCACAAAGAGGATTACTGGCCTCAAACAAATGCCCTACACTGACCACCTCAAAAAACTCCAGCTTTACTCTGTAGCATATCGCCTACTCCGAGGTGATCTCTGCCTAACATATAAAGCTACGTCAAACCCAGAGCTGTTGGACATGCTACACCTAAAAGAAATCCCAATCCCTCCAAGCTACACACTCTAGGGACCTAAACCTTGTCACCACAATAAACAGGACACGCTGGAGGGATAGATTCCTGTCCCAGAGACTTCCTATACTCTGGAACAAGCTACCCATCTATGTCAAGAAAAGTTCTTCATTAGCACTCTTCAAGAAAAATCTTGATGAGTGGATGGGAAATAGGAAATACACCCCGGGGATCACGCCTGTGTCTCTGCTGGACAGTGGCAAAGGAAAATAACTTTCTTGGGTGGTGTAAGCTATGGTACCTTGCTGGCTAGGCTTATGTAGGCCCTTGAGCTGATAGCCTAGTACCTACCTATGAACCTATAAGGAGAAGAGCAAATGTCAAGCACCATTCTTCTGCTTTAAACTTCTGTTTTCCAAAGGGAAGAACCCTGTACCCCCCACATCCAGTGAACTTATATATGCCAAAATGGGAATTTCAGTGAAATGACCATTTTGGGTGTGGTATATGTAAGTCTACTTTTTCAGCCATTCAGTCTCCATGTTTGGGACTCAGTCTAGCTGGCCCCAGCATTTCAAATGGTTAGCTAAAAATATCATAAATGTCATGTAATTATAATATATCCCAGTCAATGCATATTCCCACATAAGTATTTAGATTTGCCGCATCCACTTATGAATGTAACCCCATACATTTCTGTTACAGTAAAGCTTAATATCCTCAATATTACACATTTATCCAAAGCATGTGACTGGAGGAGAGCTGGTTTATGCATTACACATTATGAAATGTATATGTGAACTGAGTAAAATGTTATTCTAAGTTACTGATTGCAGAGTAATAAATATTAAGTATCACGCAGTAATTGCTGTTTCTTGGATTTGAATGAACAGATGCCAACATTTATTGAAACAATAAGTGATGTTATGTTGCAAGAGCTATTTGTACCAGTATGTACAATTTGCATATGTAGAGTATACATAGTCATGAATTTAATCCAGAGAATCGATAACCTATTTTTACAAACAGTGTTATTATGAAATCGCAATTAATTATACTTGGACCCGTAATTATCCAGCACCTCTCTGAGGCGTTACACTCTCTGCTGAAGCACATACCCATTTCTTTCAATCTGTGCAGAAGGTAAACTAACAGAAAAAAATAAGGAACATTTGTTTGTGTAGGTTAGTCATGGTATTGTCTTGTCTGTTTATGGGCCACAATACTTACACAACTGAAGTAGGTTGTCGGTCTGAAAATATTTAGCCCATTAGCAAAGTAGGTCCTGTTTCACCTTTTTAAGTCACAATGGTGATGTTATTTGCTTATGCGTGGGATGCTAGTTGCACTGGTGACAACCTTGTCTAAGCTATTCCAAGCATTGGCCTTATATTGTGATCTAATATAGGCACTCTGGAGAAGCCTTCCACTGTAATGTTTAACAAGGAGTCCAACAAAAATCTTGGACTCCTCCTAATACTCACTCTGTACTCTAAAACAAAAAAAATGAACATGATTTTTTTTTTATCTCTGTGTGTGAACTGTTAATGCCAAAGGAGAAATGACATTCCAAGGGTATAAGTTGTGGTCTACAGCTTTATACATGAGTGAATATGTACATGTATTATATATGCATATAAATGCAGTTTGGGACAAACTAAGTTGTCCTGGTCCCTCGAGTAAGGGAGTAAAGGGGTGTGGGGAGGGTATAGTGGTAGAAAGGAAGGTAAGGATTGCAGTTGTTTAGGCTAGTGGGTTTGTGGTGGTGAAAGGGTTAAGGAGAGAGGGAGATGTAAAAGGAAGTGAGGTAGAAGTAGGTGGGACTTTTGACAGTACTAAGGGTTTGGGATTAGAGGAAGTAGGCACATTTGGCGTGAGTTGGTGGAGTGATAACTAGCTTACTTCCAGACGACTTGTAGGTATCGTGGATGAAGGTAGGCCTTGGATGGTGGGGAGAGAAGGGGTTATGTGGTCTTGGTCAGTCACCCCTTTGGTGTTTCTAGAGGTTAAGTTAAGGGGGTGCTGGAGTTTGGGAATATAGTTTGAGCTTACTGGTAGGAAAGGGTGATAGAGTACTGTGTGTGTGGGTGAACGGTTGGGAGAGGTGGACAACAACATCAAAAAAAAAAAAAAATAGAATGTGTATATATATATATATATATATATATATATATATAATGAAGTGGATGGGAGTAGTGCTAGGCTTACCTGGGTGTTTGAAGTTTTTTCCTTGCTCCCTGTCATCCACCGGTGTCCTGGGGATTCATCAGGCCTGATTTTGGTGGGGCCATGCAGTCGCGTGACATCTGTGGGGGGAGGCTGGGCCTATCCTGTCGTCGGGTAGCAGGCTGTCAGTGCCATGCGGTCAGGTACATATTAAAAAAAAAAAAAAAAACAGGAAGATGTTCTCCCAGTGGTCATGGTAGGCACAGGGGGGGGTCCATCGGTGTAATCCAGTCCCAGTTAGGCTGGGGGGTAGTGGTAGATCATCCCCTCGTGCTCCCTCATGGGTTCGTGGGCTGGTTGTGCTCGTTTCTGGGGTAGATGTTCTCCTGATGGTCGTGGTTGGTGGTAGCGTTGGGGTATAGTGACGGATCAGCTCCTAGGGGGTCCAGTGTGCATCCAGCTTCATTTCATTGGTGGTAGTGGCGGTGTTTGCGGTTCGCGCTTCCTGGGAGGTTCGTGGGTGTCCATTTGTCTTCTCCGCTTCCCCTTCAGGATGGTGTCACAGTTGTCCAGGTGTCCCTCGGTGGTGGAATATCTTATGCCTGGTGGGTTCATGGGTTGATGTGTCCGTGTCGCTTCCCCGGTGGTTGCGGCATGCATTCGGGGGTCCGTCGTCTTCTTCATCGGTGGTATATTGGCGGTTGGCAGTCCGTGCTCCCTGGTGGGTTCATGGGTGTCGGTCAGTCTTCTTTATCCTTCCGTCTTCAGGATGGCATCGGGGCCGATCAGGTGATATGGATTCTCCATCCTCCCTGGTGGTGTAGTGGATTGCTGCTGCCGTTCTTTCGGCCGTTAGGTCCTAATGCCAGTTTGCGTATGTGCACTGTGTTGAATAACCGTTACCTATATGGAGGATTATGCTGGGAGGAAAGGGAAGTGTGTTTAGCCTTGTTTGTGTGAATGGTGAGGGGACTGGTGGCTGACTGATAGGGAGATAGTTAGAGGGACTTAATTAATGAATTTTTTTTTTTTTCTTTTTTTTTTTTTTTTTAGGGGAGGGATAATGATAGGGGATATGCTAGGGTAGGAAAGGGGTACTAAGGGTAGGAGGTGTGGCTGACAGGATGGGTGAAAGGTGATGGTGGGCAGACAGGGATAAGTTAAGGTGCGGGGGCAAGGCAATACTAGGGGATGGGGGGAGTAGGGCAGGCAGGCTTATAGAATAGTGCTAATATTTTGTTTCTCTTTTACAGATGGCCAAATTACCAGAGCTAAGGCAGAGGTGGCAAGCAACTGTGGCCCAGGTGGAGGAGCTTTTCTAGGAGGTGGCAACATCGGAGGTGGTACAGGAACCTGAACAGACCTGAGGTCAGAAGAGATGATGCACAGCGGAGAGAACCCCAGCCAGGGGGAAAAAGCAACAGGCATTGCAGCAGGTGAGAGCAGTGGAGACACCTGTTCCTAGCACATCGCAAGACAAAGGTGCAGATAATGGTTTTATTATGGCAGCATTGTCGGGGGAGCTAGGGGTTGAGGATTGTGGGGTGGGGAAGAATGACGACTTGTCAGTTGGGGATCTCGGGGGCGGTGTGCAAGGGATAGAGGAGGCACAGAGGCAGCTAGCACAGGGTGCCAGGTACCCAGTTAGAGATGCGACAGGGGGGGTGGGGGGGTTCTGGGGACAGTTTGTGCTTGGGCTCAGAGGTAGGCTCTGATTTTGGGCTGCAGCCTGGGGATTGGTTGGCTACCCAGTCTTTGGGGCAGGGGACAGGAGTAGTTATTCTGACTCTGCACATTTCGGGTCCAGTTAAGGAAAAAGTTTGGAAATGAGAGTATGTGGATTTGTTTGAGCTGATCGATTTGGAAGAGGTCCAACATCTAGTGGAAGCAGAGTCCTCTAACAGTAAGGACTTGTTAGCAGCCATAGCAGCATTGAGAAGGCAGAGGGTAAGTAAGCTTCACCCTAGGACATGGGATAATTGGGTGGTTGGCTTTATTTATTTTATGACAGTGCAGCTGGAGAAGGACAGGTCCTTGGCTCTGCCACTGCTAGGCTATTTCCTTACCATTTGTGAGGTGCAGCAGTTAAGGCCGGGTAATGCGTGGCTCTGGTATGATCAGCGTTTCCACAAATGGAAGGCTGTGGACCAGTCACTTCATTGGGAGGTGCATCAACCAGATCTATGGTTGGCTATGATGTTGGATAGTTACGGCGGCTTTAACAGAAGTTTGAGTGGGCCGGAAACAGCGGGCATGTGTTGGTCATTTAGTAGTGGCTCCTGTTCATGGGTGGGGTGTAAATTTGCCCATGTTTGTTTGAGATGTGGAGGGGGTCATTCGGCCACTAGCTGTGGTCGGCAGGATTTGTCCTGGAACTCCAATGTTATGGGTTGTGAGGGTGGTTTTGGTGGGCAAGACTTTCAGCCAGCCCAGGGGAGGAGTAATTTTCGTAGGTCCCGGGGATTTGGACTCGGATTCTTTAGAGGCAATAGAGGGAGGGGCGCCTTTCCCTATTAAGGTGGAGGTTCTCGGGAGTAACCTTCAGCGGTTTCCTGGCTTGGCCATCAAAGAGGAAATAATACAGGGTTTTCAAGGGGGGTTTCCTATTAAGCCCACCGTGGGAAGGGGTGGGGGGGGGTTGCAAGAATTTATGATCTGTTCAAGGTAAAGAGGACATCTTGGAGGCTATATTGGAGAAAGAGAGTAGGGCGGGCGGTTATTGGGACCTTTTGATAGTCAGCCTTTTAGTGCTTACAGGGTGTTGCCTTTGGGGTTGGTGCCGAAGATGCAAGAAGGGAAATTCAGAGTGATACATCACTTGTCTTATCCGGAAGGGAATTCAGTAAAAGATTTTATTGCAGAGGAGGAGGTTAGGGTGCATTACGCTTCCTTAGATGATGCAGTGAAAGTGATTAGGAATTTAGGGAGCCATGGTCGGTTAAGGTCGACACTGAGTCGGCTTTTCGATTGTTGCCTATTAGGAGTGAGGATTGGCGACTACTGGGGATGCAGGTAGGAGATAAATGCTACTTTGATAAAGCTATGCCCATGGGTTGTTCAGTGGCATGTGCGACTTTTGAGAAGTTCAGTACAGTATTGCATTGGATTTGACAGCAGAAAGTGGGGACTCAAAAGGCAGTGCATTATTTCGATGATTTTTTGTTGGTGGGTGAAGAAAGGGTAGGAGCACAGGAAGGTTTGCAGGTATTTATGATTATGTGTGAGGAGTTAGGGGTACCAGTGTATCAGCATAAGATGGAGGGTCCGGCAAGGACATTAGAATTTCTTGGAATAACAGTTGATGCGGAGCGGGGACTGTTTTGTTTACCAGAGAATAAAATACAGAGACTTAGGTCCGTGATACGTTCGGTGTGGGGTAAGGATAAGATTCGGATTCATTCAGTTATGGAGTTGCTGGGGCTTTTGTATTTTGCCTGTCGAGCAGTACACCCAGGGCGAGATTTTGCAGGTCATTGGCGTGCTTGCTAAAAGGGGGTAAGAGCAAACACCATTGGGTTAGGGTAACCCAACTGGTGCGGGAGGACTTGGGGTTGTGAAACAGGTTTTTGCAACAATTTAATGGGATATCTTTTTGGCAGTCAGACTGGGTGGGGCAGGAGGAACTTCAGTTCTTTACGGACGCAGCTGGAGGTGCTGGCATGGGGGCCTATTTTAGGGGTTGGTGGCTTGCGGCTGAATGGCCTCGGGATTGGGAGGAGGTATGGAAGCGGGACGTGGCCTTTCTGGAGTTGATGCCTATATGGTGTGGAAGGAGCAATTGAGGGGAAAACATGTAGTTTTTCACTCAGACAATATGGCTCTAATGAGGGTATTGCAAAAGAAGACAGATAAGTTGGGCTTGTTATTGTTGGTATTACGTAAATTGGTTTTGCAGAGCCTTTTAATAAATTTTTCTTTTACAGGAGTGCATGTGCCTGGCGTAAGGAATGAGATTCCTAATAGCTTGTCCCAATTTCAGTCTTGCAGGTTTTGAGGGGTGGTTCCATGGGCAGAGGAGGTGCCAGAAATCCTGCCAGAGGAGGTGTGGAATCGTGGGTCGATGTAGCCAGGTGGTTAGTACGGCATTCCTGGGCCCTTTCTACAAGGAAGGTGTATGGTAGGGCTTTTTCTGATTTTAATCAGTTTATTTTGCAGCTGCCAGAGGAGGAAGGGGTATGGTCAGAGGAATTACTACTGTGATATGTAGCTCATGCTTGGGGGTTAGGCAGGGCTTTGCAGATGGTTAAGGTGGATTTGGCTGTGATTAGCATTTTTGCTAAGGTAGTGAGGTTGCAGGATTTCACTAAGTCTTGGACATTAGGGCATATGTTGAGGGGTTGTACGAGAGTGGTGGTGGAATGTAAGGATATTCGATGGCCAATTATGAGGGTTATATTGAAAGTTTTGTTGAAAGGGTTAGGTTTGTTGCAAAAGGGGTCTATGGATTATTTTATGTGGGGTATGTTATGTACATGGTTATATTTTGGCGCTTTTCGTATTTTGGAGTTGTTAGGCTCGTTATGTTGGAAAGATGTCATTATAGGGGAGAGTGAGGTTACTATTGCATTAAGGAAGAGTAAGACAGATCAGTTGGGTAGGGGATGTGTGGTGGTGCTTAAAACTGACAAGAATCCTTGCATTTGTCCAGTAATGTGGGCAAAAGAATTTATGAGGAGGCGAAAGGGGAGTGTGGATCAGTTAATTTTTGTTCAGTGGATGGGAAGGTTGTGTCGAGTAGTAGATTCATACTTTTGGTGAGAAAGGTTTTACATTGTATGGGATTTCCGGCGGAGAGGTTTGCAGCTCACTCATTCAGGATAGGTAGGGCTTCAGATTTAGCTAGAGAGGGTAGTTCTATTGAATTGATTAAAATCGTGGGGAGGTGGTCTTCAAATGCATTTTTGTCTTATATTAGATAAGTTGTGGTCTGATTATTAATTTTTCTTCTTTTCTTTTAGGGAAGCACATTATCATCTTTGGGCATTTGTTCATCCACTGGGCAGAGAAGCATGCTTTAGTTAAGGATGATGGGGTAAATTTGGGTTTAGCACATTTAGGGTGGTCAGTGTCCTGGCATGGTGTTAGGGGGCTTAGGTGGGATGGGTTGTTACATGAATTTGAGAGGGCTAAACTAAAGGTGGGTTGTCCGTGTATATTAGTCATTTATTTAGGGGGTAATGACTTGGGCATTGTTTCTTAAAAAACAATTGGTGGACATTATGTTGTGAGATTTGATGAGATTACAGGCATTGTACCCGTGTATGGAAATTGTGTGGTCAGAGTTGGTTCCGCGTTTGAGTTGGAGGGCTGCATATAGTGATAAGGCAATTGAAAGGGTTAGAAGGTGTGTTAATCAAAGGTTGGCTAGGCAATTAAGGATTTAGGGGATGCATACTATTGACCATAGAGATTTTGGGGATGGAGGGGAGTCTTTGTATCGAATGGATGGAGTACACCTTAATGACGTGGGTCTGGATCTTTTTAATTTGCATCTGAAACTCTTTTTAGAGGATATGATTGTGGCTAGGGTTTAGGAGGGGGAACAGCCTGGGATCAGGCTGGTGGCGGAGAAGAGGGACAGGATTGTCCTCTTCTGTTCCCCCTCTAAAGAAATTGGTCATTGATTTATGGTTTTGGTATGGTGTGAGGTGAGTAGGTACGCTGCCTCTTTATGTGGGTGAGTAGGTACGCTGCCCCAGTGGAGAAGGTATCAGGGTGAGTTGGTATGCTGCCTTGAGGTGAAGTTCGTCCAGGGTGAGTGGTGACGCTGCCCAGAGATCATTGTTGCTGAAGAAGTTAATTAATGTTGGTTTTGTGTACATAGTTCATTGTATAATACAGTTTAATAAAGGTTGTCAAATGTCTTTTTGTGTTTAGTGTGGTCATTTAAAGGGGGATGGGACAGATGCAGTTTGGGACAAACTAAGTTGTCCCGGTCCCTCGAGTAAGGGAGTAAAGGGGTGTGGGGAGGGTATAGTGGTAGAAAGGAAGGTAAGGATTGCAGTTGTTTAGGATAGTGGGTTTGTGGTGGTGAAAGGGTTAAGGAGAGAGGGAGATGTAAAAGGAAGTGAGGTAGGAGTAGGTGGGACTTTTGACAGTACTAAGGGTTTGGGATTAGAGGAAGTAGGCAGTTTTGGCGTGAGTTGGTGGCCCTCCCACCCTCCTCTTTTATATATGGATGGAAGATGTGGGCAATTTGAGGCAGAGAAGAAGGACAGGATTGTCCTTTTCTGTTCCCCCTCTAAAGAAGGTGGTTATTGGTTTATGGTTTTGGTATGGTGTGAGGTGAGTAGGTACGTTGCCTCTTTATGTGGGTGAGTAGGTACGCTGCCCCGGTGGAGAAGGTATTAGGGTGAGTTGGTACGCTGCCTTGAGGTTAAGTTAGTCCTGGGTGAGTGGTGATCATCGTTGCTGAAGAAGTTAATTAATGTTGGTTTTGTGTACATAGTTCATAAAGGTTGTCAAATGTCTTTTTGTGTTTAGTGTGGTCATTTAAAGGGGGGATGGGACAATATATGGTCCTACTTCTGACAGCCCTGCTGCAAATATTGCAACATATGGCATTCCTTTATTGGAGAAACAATATTAGGCAAATATGTTTTTCTATGAAAAAATTTATAATTGCATTGATTTTTTAATATATTCAATGCTACATGACACATGCCAAAGCCAAGCTCATTTGTGTGAATGATGGCATAGTCTTAGCACATACATAATTATTTTCTCAGTGTTTGTCATAGGATATGGATTGCCTGTTCTCTGCAGTTATTACTGAATACTGGTGGTACTCCATGCCAACTGTTTCACAAAGAATAAACTGCAATATAATTGTTGACCTTGTGTGTGATGAGCTGTTGTTTTCAAATACAGCATTATATATTTACAGGATAAGAAATATTAAGGAAAGGACCATGCAGAGTTTACAGGAGGTGGTGTCTTCCATGGCATATACCAGTACAATGTACAGTTAGGATCATTATAAATATATTTAATTGAGCCAATGTTCCAATATATGTCGAAAGGCAGGTTCCTGTGCTCCTCATATTTCCCTAATTCATTATCTTGCGATTTTTTTTACCTCATAGTAGTGTACATGTAGTAATTATTTCACAGCATACACACAGAAGTGCATTAACATAATCAGTGGTATGAGCAATGCAAGTAGCAGAGGACACATTATCATGTTTATCAGCCATAGTACGTATAATATATGTGTATTTCAGCTTAGAGTAAAACAACATCTCTATGATACATAAAGGTAAACTATCCCTAATGTGGATTCAAATCCTGTACCACTAATGCTGTTACTCATACTTCATTAACAAGTTCAGTCATTGAAGAGGTTACATAACATGTATTTTCTGCATTCATCAATGTGAGTAAGACACAACACCACCAGCCTCATTTGCATGACTGATGGCAAAGTCTTAGTGCATGCAAAATTAAATTTGTGTTTTTGTCCTAGAAAGTGAAATCTCATTCAGTAAATCCATCGATAATGGACAAAATGTGCAACGCCAACCACTGCACAAAGGATGATGCTAAAAATGTATTCATAAATCAGTGTATTGATTTCTCAACTTTGTGGGTTTAGACAAGTAAAATGTTTACAGTAAGGATCCTTAGTTTTACATAGAAAGTACCTTCACAAGAATTAACCACTGCACTTATGACATTACAATAAAACACTGACATAATGAACATGTTTTGCCACCTGAACTTTTACACACAAAAGCAGAGAAAGCCAAGCACATGTGCTTAACGTTATACTTCTGAAATCTACAGTTAGTCTGCACTACACTTATGCTATCGTACTGTTTTCAGTTGTCCTTTCACAGTACAATTCTAGTATTCTGATCATTGTAGAAGTGAGGGTGGTAAAGCAAGAGAGGTTACAAGCAACTGTCTGCAAGGCAAGAATCCCTGAACTCAGTTCTTGTGCATTACTTCTTGTATTACATTTGTAGAATGAATGTATTATAATTTGCCAGGAGTATGAATCTTTCTAAGTTGTATGTATACGACAAGTTACTGCCACTTTGTCATCACAGGCAATTAATCTTACAAATTGCTAACTAAAGTGCATTTCAAGGTTCTCTCACTCAAGAAATACAACCGTAACCTTCTTGGCAAGCCTTTTATTTCTCTGACACACCCTCTGTAAGTGTACTTCTCATTAGCATGGATGCTAAACAAGAAATTGAATGAGCAGAAATACTAATGATTGAAATTTGTAAGGTATTACCCGGCCAAATTTATTATTACTCACTTTTGTACTGCTCAGGGTTGTGCATATCATCACATAGGAACTAACACCATGTTTACCTTCAGGGATGATAATAAGTCAAGCCCTAATTAACATATTCGATGTACCCAGGAGGTTTACTTTGCATCATACAAGCAGGACCTGGGGCTAAGGGACTTCCATCATGCTAGGAAAGATTGTTTGATTTCCAGAGTCCTGCAAACAAACATGCTGACAACACTGTCAAATTCTGATACTTACGGTAACTGGCTGAAATTTCTCGATATGCAATCTTCTCTACAACTACTGCTTCATAGATATATGTTGATAACTTATTTGCAATGAATGCTTTCTAACCTGGCAAAGTTGATTTTTTCGAAATGTACAAACAAAACTTTTGTTATTGCAGTCATCCCTTACTTATATTTCATGGACTTCTGCAAGATCCCTAAGAAGTTCATTCATGTGCCTGAATTTTATAAGCTATGTGAGTTATAGTTAAATTAAGCAACTGTTCTCCACTTATGCACTTCAATCTGCCTAGTGGCTGTACATATTCTTCTGTGTACGTGAAATCGTTCATTCAATTCTGTAGTCATAAATGTTATTCTTTCGGAGGATGAATATAATAATATTACAGGGATTGCATTTATATTTTAAAAACTGTTTAGTATGATGATATGCAATGCCTGCATAATGATATGTATTTGCTTACCATAAGTATAATAGCCTGTACCCCTTTTCCATTTGGACTAAAATAAATTTTCTTTTGTTGTTGTTTTTTTCAATCACAACAAGGATAAGGCTCAGAAACTGAAAAGAGGAATAATTTTCACGGAAATTGTCCTTCTTAGATGCTGGGAATGAGATCATAATACAGGCCCACCATCTCCATAGTGCACAGGTCCTAGCTGCTATATCCACATGCTGCAAATGAGCCCTACCATGACAGTGCCTGGGGGAGGTGGTCGAGGATATCAATGATGTGAGCGGCCAGGGTTGCAACTATATGATGGTATGACACAGGGCTAATGATGTCAATAAAAAGGGTACTGAAGGAGCAAAGGCTGTGGTATGAGAGAGAAGGGATACGAGGGTGGGCCTTCTACTGAACGAGCACATTCAATGAGAGGGAGAAGCTGCTGTTAACTGTAAGGGATTTAGAGAGCGCAGAAGAGTTCCAGAGTGCAATGCTGGGTTCTAAAGCAGAGGTGGAGAACAACCAGAGGAGTTTCACTTAGGCATTTAAATATTTAAGTGGGTTACTTTACGATTTCTTTTAAAATGCATTGAGTTGTATGCTTGTAATATCTCAAGCAACTGAAATTTGGGTCTCTGGACATCTGGCATTGAGGTACAATGACTACCCGGTCATGGTATGGACATGCTTTTTTTGTTTTTAGTTATGTGTGGCACTCTCTAAGATTATTTGCATTTCCACATGATGTTGTTTTATTTTGGTGTAGATTTTTTATTGTAATCTTTCTGTTTCTTTTACATTTCTGTTTTCTTGGTGTATTCACAGGTAAGGCATTGTCTTCTACCAGAACCGTAGACCACCTCCTGCCTGATACTAGAGGACTGGTAGCTACTGACAAGGATAGGAGTGATGACTAGGCATAATAGAGGTTTGCAGAGGGCATATCTGACACAGAGTGTACAGATCCCAGATCTCTTCCCCACAGTATGGACCCAGTCACACAGTCATTATGCTTACAAACAACTCTCAACTGTACAAATTTCTACAGAATGTCAAGATTTTTGCCTCATATTTTTGATCTGTTCCTCATAAAATCTGTGTTTTTTCTGGCAAATCACTGAGGAATGAAGTCACTAAATAACATAAGTTTCAGGTTTCATATCCTTTATAAAATGCACACCAATACAAATTCTGCTCTTCTAGCAACTTTCTAAATTTATAAGAGCAACAATTAAAATATGTCCCTATGGATCCTTGCCCCCCCCCCATTTTTGCTTTGTCCAGATTTCTTGCACTATGTGGTTGAGCGGTATTATGCATACCGATAACACAGACACACCTGAGTGTAAACAGGTTGATGGGGACACAGTTGACTAGGATAATGATGTTGCCCTAGTTACAAAGTTGGTGGAATCTTTCCCTTGACTTTGTGAGTGTGAATTACCACACAGGGGTGACAGTAGAGGCACTCAGAGAATATATGCTTACCCCCCCTCTCCTAATGATGGTGTGTTAATAACTGCCACCCAGTGTATGTGCAGAGCCATCGTGGAGACAGGCAAGTTCCACCAGGACCTTGGAAGAGATAGACTACCACACGTCATGCATTCTGACAAATGAGACTGCATGAATTCTTTGTGTGACTCCTTTGAAAGGATGGATGAAACACTGGACTGTGCAGTGTCTGTTATGGAAAGTTTGCTGGGGGATGGGCAGCATTACAAAGCAAACTGCTTGCACATTGTCAGCTATGTTTGTTCTTTGTACTGTAAGATTGCAATTTGTCAATAATGTCTTAATTAATTATTTACCTTTCTTGTACAGTCATAAGATTGAACAGATATCTTAATCATCTACTCGTGTAGTTGATGCTGACATTTCCCTACTCCATGTAGGGGTGTTTAACATAGGTCTGGTTATGCTAGATGCACAGAGTGACAACATAATACATATGAAATAAAATATTTTAGTTCCATTTGAAAGTATCCTAGTTGATTTTGTCTGTATTTGCTGCATATATCAGAAATTGTTATGCAATCCCTGTATAGATAATCATTGTTTATTACTTAATACTTAACTTCTGTTTCTGTAGTATTTGTTCATTGCAAGATTATCACTCCCCTTTGCTACTACTGCTGAGAACCTCCTAGCCTGGGGTTGGCTATTTCTGATGCTCACAGTAACCAGCCATTGCATGGGTAAGCAAAGTTGGTGTCTTTATTTGCATCAGTGTTACTTTTTGAATCTGCTTACCTCTTTTTATTTAATTACGTGGTGAGTGTATGTGTAATTTTCTACCTCTAGACCAGTGCCATGACATATTGTGCATGGCTCCTTTTGCCATGATCATCTCCCGATGTAGGTTCCTCATCTGACCATTCATCTGTGTCAGCTGGTACTGCATGTGGTGCTGGGGTTGCTCTACCTGTCCCGGGGCATCCTGTTGCAACTGCTTTCTAAATATAATGTTATGTAAGATGGCAAAAACAGTCATTATTTTTGCAGAAGGGGTGGGTCATATTGCAGGACACCTTCAGATGTCTCCAGACAGTGGAACCGTGATTTGAGCAATCCAAATACACACTTCATGATATTTCTAGTCTGTGAGTTTGCAGTGTAGTAACCTTGTTCAGTAGGATTGTGTGGGTTTCTCACAGGAGTCATAAGCCAGGTTCAAGTGCATATCCTGCATCCCCCACTAGATGTCCTTGTGGGAAGTCATCTCTTGAAAACCTTAGGTCAAGGTCACATGTGTGCCATGTGATGACAACACACAATTTCTGAATAAAATAAACACCTACTTCAGCAGATTGATATGGATAACAACACTGTGGTAAGTAACCTCTCTGTCGAACAGGGTGAAGAGGTGCTGTGTCTCAGCACATCTGATGTTCTGAAGACCTTGAGGAGAGTAAACCCAAGAAAAGCAGCTGGTCCCGATAGTATTGTTGGAAAGGTTCTTAGAGAATGTGCTACTCAATTGTCCACTGTACTAACTGATATTTTCAATATATCCCTACATCTACCCATCGTACCTAAATGTTTCAAAAATACTACAACCACCCCCTTACCCAAGCAATCTCATAGGTTCATAGGTAGGTACTAGGCTATCGGCCCAAGGGCCTACGTAAGCCTAGCCAACAAGGTTCCCTGGCTTATGCCATCCAAGAAAGTTATTTTCCTGCGCTACTGTCGAGCAGAGCCACAGAAGTGATCCCCGGGGTGTATTTCCTATTTCCCATCCACTCATCAAGATTTTTCTTGAAGAGTGCTAATGAAGAACTTTGCTTGACATAGATGGGTAGCCTGTTCCAGAGTATGGGAAGCTTTGGGATAGGAATCTATCCCTCCAGCATGTCCTGTTTATTGTGGTGACAAGGTTTAGGTCCCTAGAGCGTGGGATTTCTTTAGGTGTAGCATGTCTAACAGCTCTGGGTTTGACACAGCTTTATATGTTAGGCAGAGATCACCTTGGTGTAGGCGATATGCTATGGAGTAAAGCTGGAGTTTTTTGAGACGGTCAGTGTAGGGCATTTGTCTGAGTCCAGTAATCCTCTTTGTGAGGTACTTCTGTGGCCTTTCCAGCTGCTGCAGATGTCTTGTGAGGTACATTCCAAAAGGGGCGTTGTACTCTATAATGGGTCTAATGAGTGATGAGTAGAGGGTAACGATGACCTCTTTTTTCCTGGATGAGAACCCTTTTATGATGAGGTGTGCCACGTAGAAGGACTTCTTGACTACTGTGGCGATGTGACTATCAAAAGAGAGACTACTGTCCACCTGGGTCCCAAGGTCTCTTATCACGCATTCGGTGTTAAGTAGATTGCTGCCTATGTGGTAGTTCATGGGTACAGAGTTTTTACCAAAGGGGATGACACTGCACTTTTTGGCATTGAGCTTGAGGCCATGGCTCTGACACCAGGCATCTGTCTCAGAGAGGCCCTTCTGTAGGATGTTCACATCATTTGGGGACTTGACTATGGCTCCTAGTTTGCAGTCATCTGCAAATCATCTCAACCAACAAGTCTAAATGATTACCAACCAGTTGTTCTTACATTTACGGTAATGAAGTATTTTGAGCAGCTAATCAAGAATCATATCTCTTGAAATCTACCTGCAACACTGGAACATTTACAGTTTGCTTATAGATCTAACTGCTGCATGACTGATGCTATAGCTATAGCACTTCATGAATCCTTGGCCCATCTAGAGAACAAGAATTGCTATGTCAGGTTGTTTTTCATCAATTTTAGTTCCACCTTCAACACTGTCATCCCCCAGAATCTGAAAGCGAAGTTGATCCAGCTGGGCATCAATACCCCCCCATGTAACTGGATACTGGACTTTCTCATAAACAGACCCCAAAAAGTATGTGTGGGAAATAACAGTGCAAACAGTATTACAGTGATCACAGGTGTCCTACAAGGCTGCGTACTGAGTCTTCTATTATTCACCTTGCTGACGCATGACTGCATGGCCAAGCATGAATCCAACAAAATCATCAAATTTGTGGATGATAGCACTGTTGTAGATCTTGTCAGGAACAGGGAGGAAAAAGCCTACAGAGAAGAAGTAGAGCATCTGATTGGCTGGTGTGATAGCAACAATTTGGCCTTAAATGTAAGAAAGACCAAAGAATTAATAGTGGACTTCAGGAGGACATAGGAGGTACTTCAATCTCTGGAGATTAAGGGGGTGGCAGTGGAAAGAGTCAAAAGTACGAAGTTCCTGGGGGTGCATATCTCCAATGAATTATGCTGGATGACTCACATTAACCACACAGTGAAGAAGGCACAACGACATCTGCACTTCCTACGGACGCTGATGAAGGCAAACTTGGCATAGACCATCCTCAAAGCTTTCAATAGGGGGACAATCGAGAGTATCCTCAATAATAGCATCATCGTATGGTACAGAAACTGCAAAGCATCTGATTGCAAGGCTCTCCAGAGGATAGTGAAAACAAATGAAAAAATCATTGGATACTTGGTCCCATCCATGGATGAGCTGCATGAGACTAGGTGTGTGTGGAAAGAACTAGAATGATAATAGACAACCCTATCCATCCTGCACATGGCATGTTCTTCTGCTTCTCCTCAGGTAGATGATATTGCAGCTTAAACTGCAAAACATCTAGACTGAACAGGAGTTTCTTCCCTCTATCCTAAGGCTGCTGAACTCAAATGTCAAGCATGACAGAAGATAACAGGATCAATATGCCACGAATTTTGGTATACTGTCTATAGTAACTATTTGGCAATTGCTTAATTACTGGTTAGCTGATCTCTTCTATTGCTATTAGTGCAATAGCCAGAGTGAGTCATCACTCCATATGCGTGCAATATGAACAGAGTTTATCACACTACTAATGTGGATGTGCAATATTCTAAGCAACTCACAAACGGAATTCTTAGTCTGTGCAACACCTACTAGTATAATATTGTCTAATATCTTACTGTCCAATATGTGGTAAATGTATGTGTTGTCAAGTATCATAATTATTACTGTATGTGAATCTCTCTTACAGTCCCTCTAATGTTATGTCTTACACTGGGACCAAGAAGCAAAATGTTCAGCTGGCACTGCTAGATACATCTGATAGACAATACAGTTTACTTTGACTTTGATATGCGGGGGTCATGGAAACTGTAAGGGTGACCTGCACACACATGTTATGAATAATACCTCGTGCATTATAGGCCACCTAACAGTTGGAGTGATAGTCTTTTCTATTCACATATCTCCTTCCTAGTTCATCAGGTGGGGCTTTTATTTCAATGTGGGTGCAGTCTATGGGCTCCAGTACCTTAGTAAAATGTTCTATGGCATAGAAATTTTAAATGGTGGTAACTCTCTGTTCTGTGGTATGTAGAAACCAGATATGTCCATCCACATGTTGCAGCACTGTATTGATGAACTTATGGAGTGTTGTTTAGGCAGAGCCCTGTGAAAACCCTACTGTGCCCCCTCTAGTTTAAGAAAACGTCGCTGTAGCTAGTATACATAAAGCTATACATACATTAGTTTCTATTGGAATGGTTCTTCCATGATTCCCCCTGGGGTTTCAGGTAAGGATGGCAGATGTCCATTATTTCTTATCCAGTATTCCTGTCCACCCTGTAGTGCACTACCATTTCAATTTCTTGTAGTCCACCAAAAATGGTCCGAACATCCTACACTTTCTAGGTTGAGGTCTGCCTGCAATAGCAGTAGCACCTTGTATGAGAGCTTGTTGCAGATGCAGGTTTATATTGACTGTGACAACCCTAACATTATTTTGAAGTTCTCATGTGACTGTATTCCAGCATGTGTTGGAATTCAGAGCTAAAGGGAGCCCAATGTGCTCACTTTCATGTTATACACTTCTGAATCTCTCTGCCATGATTTTTGCTTGATTAGCATACAGCACAACTGATTATATGGTCATTAGCAAATTCAGCTGCTAATCCTTGTTCTCCAGCCACCTGCAACTGCTGTTTCCTGAATCACAAACTCCTTGCTTGATGCTAATCATCATACACGTGCTTAGCATGACAAGCAGGTATTCATGAATCCAGGCCCCTGTCTTTCTATTATCTAGTGAAAGTATTTGAGTTTTAATTTTACTATCCAATGTACAGTCTGGGCTTATTTCCATTATTGATCTGATTTGATCTTCTTGCAGTAGTTCTCAAAAAGTTACTGAATGCCACAATTTAAACCCATTGATTTAATAGCACACAGTCTTATTTGTAGTCCATACTTCACAGCCATATATTATTACAAGAATATATATATAACAGTAAGTCACAACCTTAAAACTATTTCAGTGCTGTGGGCTTTTGCATAGATTCTTCATTCTCTTTTGAAGTCTATGAGCGAACAATAGTACAAGACATTTGACATACAATGCATGTATTTTTAAAACTTTGTTCTACTCCTTTAAAATATAGCAAACAGCATGCAACAAAAAGTCATATTCAGAAAATTGCAGTGTCCCTTTTGAATATTTTTACCATCACATAAAAGCAAATTAATGTGCTGTTTTGTTCTATATCACCACCGGATAGAAGAAAACACACACACATAGCCTACAATATTCCAGAGATGCTAAAATATAACAAATGATGTGCAAGAAAGATTTTGCATATATGTACAGTGAAAGCTGGAGTAGTGACCTTGTAACACATGACAAGAATTTCTCTAAAGTGAAAATCCTAGAGATAGCGAGTATGAACAGTGATAACCAGGATAGTTACCCAGTTAGATGGCAAGCTTATCTCTAAGGTGAAAATCCAAAAGATAACTCTTTTAAGGAGCACCAATGCTTCAGCTGATTTTTACGTGACTTTAGCAGAATGGTATGTGACCTGCACACATTCTGTATAATGTGGCCTTTGCATTCCAGTCTCTTATTTACTATAATGCTGTATAAATGTTCTTTTTTCTGTGAGTTGCAGCAAGTATGTTACAGCTTTCCAATTATGTCGATGAAAATGATAGGGATTTAGGCATGGAAACTGTGATATTTTATTTAATGAAACACAGGTGTTGTTCTGTGTAATGATACCTGTGATGTTTTATTGGATATGTCTGCAATCCAAGCCAAGAGAACGTTCTGCTAGACAATAACTTTGTTTAAAGTCACTGTGCCATTTTAATGTAGAACTTTCCAGCTCACCAGAGGTTAACATTCTGCTGACTCTGCTGTCATGATTGTACCTACCTCCCTGCATGGAAAGGTTAAAGGTCTGACCTATAACCCTTTTTCAGTTATTTGATTATTTCTCTTCCGGCCTGCTGTGCTCCAATAAGATACATATTTTTGGGTTCTCCACTGATTACCATGATTCTAATAAAGGAGTGAGAATGTACTTTTAAAGATTATAACATAGATTAATGTTTTATTACATGAGCAATGCATGATTTGCTTTATATCTGTTGAACAAGCAAATGCATTTTAGTCAGAAAGTTAAATAGCAGTTAAATTTTAACCACTACTTGTTATATGAAGAAATGGCATTCGTCTACAAAAATCCAATTTACATTTTTTACAGTGAAATAAATATTTTGGATGATTAAGTATTTACCAGTTTGGGAACAAACAAAAAACACTAAGTTAATTTTCCATTGGCTATTATGTTTACACATAGGATTACGACGTCATATATTTTGTGCAGTTTTTTCCTAGACATTCCATTTCCATCCATTTCAATATATGTTTTCTACTATTCTCAGATATTCTAGTGCCTCTATTTTAATTAACAGCTCTGTCCCAAGATCAGACATTCTCCTGATAATGGAACAAAAAGCCATGGTCAGTTATTTGGCTTGTACATTTTGTCACTAGGTGATTCCATTGTGGCTTTGTGTCATAAAGCAATACAGCTCTTTGCTGGATAGAAACAAGTGCTTATATACGTGTGTCTCATAGATGTTGTGATCAAGAAAGGTGTACTTTACCTAAGGAAATGCAGCGCTGTTCTTTCTGGTCAGGCTTTAATCCAGTCTGTTATGGAATAGTTTGCTTAATAAGTTCCCCAAGGGGACCCTTGTATATATTTAACTTTATAGCAGACATTAAATGCATACAACCTAAGTGTGTCACATTGCTGAATAGGCCATAGCAATCACATATTGTTTGCACTAATACTGTAAGCTAATGTGATATGCATCCTTTTAGTCAACATATAACTGGATTCATAAGCAAAGTTGTTCCTGTTAGAAAAGATTGCTATTATAGGTTCATAGTTTCATAGATATATACTAGACTAATGACCACCAGGGCCTTTCTACGTCTAGCCATGCAACCCAGCCCAGTCGCACCCCCTGGTAACATGTGCATCTTAATTGGGGGGTATGTTTGTTAGGAGAGGTATGTTAGGAGGGGTATGTAAGTTTGGTGGTTGCTAATACATTATGTGGGGAGGGGGGATCTGTTAGTTAGGGAATATTTTTGGCCAGCCTTGGCCTATTAGAGACATGGGGGCCAGCCTAGGGATGAACTTGTGCTTTCCCATCCAATGATCAGAGTTACATTACATGCTGACAATTGGGGGGGATGCCGGTAGGAATTGCACAAGGGGTGGCAGGGAGGGACTGGGGGAAGTTGGAGCTGAATTTGTTGGACAGCAGATTCGCTATGTCACTCTGCTCAGTGAAGCTGGTACCATTTACTGCCAGTTCAGAACACTGTTGCATGTTACCTTTGAGGTTTTGGATATAGCCTTAGAAGGCCTTGTGGTTGTCTTTAGACTGAGATGCTATCTTGACCTAGAAATTAGCCTTGTTGAATTTAATAGTCCTCTTATTTTCCTGTTTAGATTTATTAATGAGCTCTTGTCATTATGAGTGTTACTCTTTCTAACTCTTGCCATGACTTTTTCCTTTTGTTATACACCCTGTTAAGATTAAGTTTCCACTAGTACGGTTTGTTTTGGGAGTTTGTCTTGGGCTTACTTCTGATAGGTACAGCCATTTACATGTCTATACAGTGTTTCTGTGAATAATTCTGCATAGGCTTTTCTGAACTCTGGGTTGTGTGGGGCATTGAATTTGGGCTAACTGTCACTTAATAGGATGTAGTTTGCTTTAGAATAGTTTCTAATTGAAACATGTTTTGTTGTGTTTTCCATGATAATTTTTATTTTGAATGAGACAGCTTTGTAATCCAGTCTCACCAGTGAGGACATGACAGGAGGGGGTGGGGATGAGATCCAGAATGTTTGAACTTGTGGTTGAAGTGTGCACCAACTGATCAAGGACATTTGTGTCAATATAGTCCAGGAAACATTATGCCTGTAAGTTGGTGGCAGTATGTGTTTCCCAGTCAATACAGGGGTAGTGAAAGTCTGCCATGAATAGAGGGTTTGGTTGGATGGGGAATGGCTTCAGTAGGTCAAGGTAAGAGTTGTGTGATTTTTGAGACATAGATGGTGATCTTTAGCTTAATAAAACATTGTAAGGGACTCTAAGCTGATTTGTATGTGGATGAACCCCATGGTATCATCCTGTTTAAATAATCTTGAAATATAGTTGTTGTTAATGTAGATCAAGAAACCTCCACTTTTAGTCCATGTCTGTACAGCTGATGGTCTAAAGGTATGCTAGTCACTGTAGTCTTGCACTGCTAGAGTACTTTCTGTGGCTTTAAACTATGTCTTGATAACAGCACATATGTCTATATTCTCAAGAGAGAAGAGACCTTGTAGGGTATGCACCATCTTTTTATGACTCCTAGAATTGAGCAGTAACACCTTTAGGTTTTATTTGCTATGTCAGTAGGTTTATCACTTTGGCATTGTCTAAAAAAGGCTTTAAGGGGGGTGGACAAACTTTTAGCCAAAATCTGAAAGCCCATGGGCCATCTTTGGCAAAGCAGCATGGTCTTTTGACCATGTAGTCCCAGGTTGACAGATATTGAATGCCCCCCTGGATTAATACTAGAATCAAAGTCCAAGTCAATCAGTTTGTCATACTGTGCCATCATTACTGGTGAAAATAGAATGCTGCTCAATGCAAAGCACATACCAGTCTGAGACACATATTCAGAAAGCTCCATAATGACTACCTTCATATAATCCAGAGGGCTATGTCTCAGGTCATTTACATCTACGTGGACTATGATAGAATCATACTGGTACCTGTGGTGTAATGACTTGAGTGAATGTATAACTTGATGGATCTTGGCTCCAGAAATGCAGCTGACCATAATCTTCTCTTTGTCCCGTCTGGTAAGGAAGGCATCTGTGTATTCTCTATGACAAGACTCCTAAGTAAGTTGTTTGCATCCCTAAGGGATTTGTTTTTGGGAGTCCGTTGAGTGTAGGCTTAAGTGTGTTGTTTGGTATTGCGTTTGGTATATGAGTGATTGCTGAGGATAGGCATTGTTGTTTGCAGGCTTAGGAATTCATTGAGGTTTGGGGAGATGGCTTTTTAGAGTCTCAGCATAAGAGGGTCTATGTGTGAGGACACTATGTGTGATGGATTCAGTGTTTGTGTTGTTGACAGCATTGCTTGTATACAAGATTTTTGCCTCTGAAGAAATTGTATACGTACACCTCTTGCATACTGTGTTGATTTCTTTACGGATTAAAAGGATGTCAATTCACATGAAACAATGGCTACATTGTCTTACAATGCACATACTTACCACGTTGGCTACAAAATCATTTAGAAATTGCATAACCATGTTTTCCAGGCCTGTATTAGAGTAGGCTAGTAGGGGTTGAGGACTAGGTTTTGCAGGGTTCTTCTAGAGTGGTCTCTAGGGTTGTGAACTAGAGTTGAATAGTGCTAGGATATGGTATTAGTGCTAGGATGTGGTATTAGTGCTAGGCTATGGTATTAGTGCTAGGATGTGGTATTAGTGCTAGGATGTGGTATTAGTGCTAGGATATGGCATTAGTGCTCTCCGACATGCAAACTAGCTGCTCTGAGCTTGACTTTATGCAAGGTGTCAGTAAACTGTATGCTACAGCCCCAGTACTAGTTTTGTGAGTTAACATCTGTGTTTTCCAACTCAGATAGACCAGGCCACCACCTACTGCCACTAGATGGAATATCCCAGTCCTCTTAATGTAAAAGCACAAAAAGGAATGCTTAATAGTGTACGCTACCAGAAAATAACTTTAACAAGTTAGCTAGACCAGGTGGTTTCAAGTTACACAAGCAGCAAGACAGATTCAGCAAATGCAGTCATTTTAGCCTTAAATGCACAAATAAAACAAGAAATCTGTAGTTGATCACTAAAATAGCTTCTGGAAGTGCAATTTTTGAATACAAGTACTTAGATTGCAACTGGATGGCACATAACACTAGAAAATCAGAGACTCAGGCGAGGACACCAAGTGTTGCTGAGCTCTGTGGGAATCACCAAGGGCCTCTCAAACATGACATATTTCTACAGGCACTTAAAACAAAGCAAACTTTAGAGAATCATTTTAGCAGGGCCAAAATTGCAGGACTACCACAATTAAGCACAAAAATACAAAGGAGCAACTTACATAGTAACTCCGCCAGTGAAGCTTCTCAAAAGTGTAGTTCTCAGCAATCAGCAAACAGTACCACATCAGGGATACTTGAAAAAGATTTCAGTTGCAAAAGCTGACCAAAATGCAGTTAAATGAAGTACAAAACAGTAACATAAATCTTTTATCTGCCAGGGATGGCATAGGATTTATTTAGGATTCTCTAAGAGTGTGGCAAGGATACTAAGCAGATGGCAGCTTTGCCAGAATAATGGTTTCTAGTAAAAGAGGTTAGTTAAAGAGCTATACTTGTTTCCTGAGGGTGGTCCCAGTATGACGGATCTATGTAAAACAATGGGTGGGAAAAGAACTTAATCAGCTTATACACCTGACAAATGTAACCAAAGGGGAGGGAGAGACTTTGTTAGTCAGATTTCCATAAGGAGTGAAAGCCAGAGACACTGGCTTTTAAAACAACAGTAAAAGAGTTGGAGAGTTGGTAGGGTTGCCACCCCTCCATTTTTTTTTCGGACTATCCGGAAATCAAACTGATTCTCCGGTAGTCCGGAAGACACTGGACAAGCTCCGGTATTCTGTTTCAAAAAGGAAACAGACTATTGGAGTTTGTAAATCGGCTGATTTACTATGCTTTGTTTACAAAAAAGCATAGTAAATCAGCCGAAAGCAGGCAGCAGGAACAGAAAAAGACGGCATTCCGTGTCGAGTGATGTCATAGTGACGTCACACGATGGGTGGAGTATGAGTGGGAGAGGGGATGGGGTGGGCGGAGTTACTGGTGATGCGAGGGGTGTGGGTTTTAGCCACGATGAAAGCCAGACAAATCAGACACTATCACATCAGCATGTGAGCCAAAATGATCAAGAATATGTTTTGCATCAGTGATACATTTAAACAAAGACCAGAAAAGCAATCAATCTGTAAAACAGATCTGTATAAATCAAAAAAAAAAAACAGATCCAAGAGCTTTTATAAAGCAGCCAAGTTCCTACCAAGGCAGATTGCAAATGCTATGGCCTCTACTCTTAACAATACTGTCTCGACTAAAGAACAAAAACAGTTTACTTACAGAAAATGCAACAGTTTACTTACAAAAATTCAAGCTGATATATAGGCTTACCACCTTTCATTGAGGCTAAAACCAGAGTAAGGCCACACCCCTTATATCACCTGTAACCCCACCCATTCCCACCTCCTTCCCACCTACATTCCGCCCATTTTGTGACATCCCCATGACATCAGTGGGCAGGAAAGCCCTCTTTTTCTGTAAAAAAGCATAGTAAACCAGCCAATTTAACAAACTCCAATAGTCTGTTTCCTTTTTTGAAACAGAATACCAGTGTTTTCCAGACTACCAGAGAATCAATTTGAAAAAACAGATAGGTGGCAACCCTACTAATATATGAAGACAGACAAATCAGACATCACTGCTTGCTGTCCACATATATCAGGTCAGCATGTGAGCCAAATGGCCAGAAATATGTTTTAGACCAGTGATATATAGTCTTAATTAAACAAGGACCAGGATATGATGGTGTTATATATGCTGTGTTGTAATTATGTTGGTCTTTAGAGGAGATATATTTGTTCTGCAACGCATTATTACTTAGTGATGAAATTTGCATAATCACTGTACTGTTTGTTAAATGAGTATTGGCTCTGATATTCCCACTATCATTGTTATGCATTCCGGAATGATGGAGTGTTAGTCATCAGCTAATACATATAACATTAAAACTGGAATTTCTGAGCACAAAGGGAGAGCATCTATATGGCACGTCATCACAGTGTTGAAGGGCCTATGAAAGTGCAAGAAGATCTAATGGCTAGAAGCCAGCTCTCCGTTTTCAGGGAAAGGATTTAAGTTATGACCCTCTTTGGCTTCTCTGTGTAAGAGTCCATATGCAGATCTACAGATCTATAGTTGACCTCCAGAAGGGTGACATAACTGAGTGTTGTGCATAGGGAAATGTAGAGACTGAGGAGACCACTCTAAAAATGAATTATTCTGCATTAAGATAGCCTTCAGAATTACTTTCATTCTGCTGGCCACTCCTTTAAGTAGATCATATTAAAAAGAATCAATGGCAAAGATTCATGGACCATAAAATGTTCCCTGCACATACGGCAACTGCAAGGCTCCAAACCACTGAAAGCACAACAAAAAAACAAAGCCAGCAGACAATGGCAAAACTGTAAATTTAATAGACTCCTATACAGAACATAGGTAGTCCATAAAAACAGAACGGTTTCGGCTGAAACTTCACTTAGCCTTCTTCAGTGTGAAATAAATGAATAATAATGAACACATTTAAGTACTATTTATATGAAAAAATGTAGAGCAATCATTGGTCCCTCACAAATGCTCATTTAATCCAGATGAAAATAATGCACTTAATTTGATGGTCCATTTCTTTTCCTTTGAGTTTAAAAGGCCATGCCATTCGGCTTTATTAGCCCTATTGCCCATGATTCTATCAACTGTAAACCTGAATATAGCATTAGGGTGTTTGTTGGTATGTTTAAATAAAGCATTGCTAGATTTTTTTATTCCTGATTTCACTTAAGTGTTCTGAAATCCGAATCCTCAGTGGTCTGGAGGTCTGACCTACATAGAATGCAGACCAGGTACAGGGTTCTAGATAGACCAGCCAATCAGTCCCACAGTTAGCAAGGAAACAAATATTATAGACATTGCCCGTATTATAGCTGGAAAAGTCCTTTGTTTTGCTGACATTCCTACAAAGGGTGCTGTGGCCACAGGGTACACAACCTACTAGTGGTTCCCCACTCAAAGTCCTTTGGCTTAAATTGTCCGGACCTCTAAGAATGTGCTTATAGTGACTTAACTGGGAATCAATATTTCTACCCTTATGAAATGAAAACAAGCACCTGTCCCCCAAAATGGTAGAAAAATAATCATCAGCCTGTAATATATTCCAATGTCTCTGCACACTATTCAGTAGAAGATCTGTGTTTCTGCCATAAGTGGTCACCAAATGAATGACCATTTGGTTATTCACTGATTTCTGTTTGTACTGTAAGGTATCCTGCCTATCCATTGAAGACACAGTGTTGCTAGGCTCAGGACGTGCCCCATTGCATAACCCTATCTTTAAATCTAGGAATGAGATCCTCCCTATAGTGTTCATATGTGTTAGTCTCTGAGCAGATACGTTTGATCCTGAGAAACTGGGACTTGGTATGTTCCTGCATATGTGGGGTGGATGAAAGCTGGAGGCATGGAAAAGGGAATTGTATTGGGGGTATTTATGGTATACCTGTGTCTCCAGAGTGTGATCATCATTCCTCGTAATTAATACATCCAGAAAGGTAATGCTCTGGGAATGATAATTGGCTGTAAATTTAATACCCCACTTATTATCATTTAGGTAACCTACAAATTCCCTTAGATATATTTCATCTTTTTATTTTCATCTGGATTAAATGAGCATTTGTGAAGGACCAATGATTGCTCTACATTTTTTCACATGAATAGTATTTAAATGTGTTCATTATTATTCATTTATTTCACACTGAAGAAGGCTAAGTGAAGTTTCAGCTGAAACCGGTCTGTTTTTATGGACTACCTATGTACTGTATAGGAGTCTATTAAATTTACAGTGTTGCCATTGTCTGCTGGCTTTGTTTTTTTGTTTTGCTTTCAAAGATGCATAGACACCTATTTATGAGTCTCAATGATTTCAGCTCACTGTATTTAAGAAAGTCTGCATTTAGTACCATGAAAGTCTACATTTTCAATATGGTTGTGTGACCATACTTTCGATTTATGCTGAATTTCTTACAAAACTGATACACAAAACTGAAATTCATTTCAATTACTTGAATGAGTGAGGATTCCTGGCCTTTAGCCAAGCCACAGAAGTACTCAATCGGAGTGTGATTCAAAAAGCCCATGTGCACTTCTGGGCAAAGGTTTGCAGCTGAGCAGTGGAATGCATGCTCTGTTCTCCAGAGATGCATGCAAATGTGGCAGTCTGTGAGTATGGCCTGTGCAAAGTAGGCTCCTATATTTCACAGTTGAATTTCCTTACTAAGACCTTGTAAACCATGGTGATTCATGCACTGCCATAGTACTCAAGGTCAAAACAGGCAGATAAGGAGTAACACAGCCATTAGCCCAACATCTGAACAAGGCAGAGTGCCATAGGTCTGCTGTACTGTATATCACCATGTCCAAGCTGTATGTGTATATATGTGAATAGGTATACATGTGTGGGCACTTGTGGTGGGATGTGTGTGTGTGTGTGTGTGTGTGTGTGTGTGTGTGTGTGTGTGTGTGCGCGCGTGTGTGCGTGTGTGTGTGTGTGTGTGTGTGTGTGTGTGTGTGTGTGTGTGTGTGTGTGTGTGTGTGTGTGTGTGTGTGTGTGTGTGTGTGTGTGTGTGTGTGCGTGTGTGTGTGTGTGTGTGTGTGTGTGTGTGTGTGTGTGTGTGTGTGTGTGTGTGTGTGTGTGTGTGTGTGCGTGTGTGCGTGTGTGTGTGTTTTGAGATGTCCCTCTGAGTTTATGTGTCTCTGTGTGCTTGTGTGTGTGCACATGTGTGTGTTAAGTATTTGCTCACATATCTATGTGTATATGTTTGTTTGTGTATGTGTGTGAGAGTGTCTGCATCTAAGTGAGGGTACATATGTACATACATGCCTAGACTACAGGCATACACAAGCCAGTAAGACACTCAACTCAGAAGTTGTTTTAAATCCTGAAATGAGCAATTCTTACACATGCAAATTATAAGTTAAGGCAATTCCATTGTATGCATATTATGTATGACTATGAATTTCACTATTGTAGAGCAGCACAACTGGTTGAGTTTTTCTGCTCTGCAGTTTTCCGAGTCCCAGCCATTTTCTTTTCACTTACAATTATTTGAATACCATGCTTTTTATTAAATATCAAATGAGTGAAATTATATATAATGAATGCTCAAACATCAATGTTTTGAAGAGTGATTTTGCCTTACTATTTGTTCTAAGGTATCAATGAAGTTTTAGTGTTACTGCTACTTTCCAAGCTTGCTTGTATGTCTTTACATGCATTCAGGAGTATTGCCTGGATTTTAACTGAAAATGACCTATTGAACCAGTCCAGCCACCTAGATAACAAATGTATACACACTACTATCTATATATAATGTATATGGGGGGAATTGGAATGGTGTGTAAGATATTTATCACACAGACACAAACTACAGGATTTGAGTCTTCCCTTTGAAAGTGAAATTGGCTAGGCTTAAAATGGCCAGCAAGGACAGCTAGCCTTGTACTGATTTATTAACCTATGAAGACACAAATAAGAGTGTAAATAAATAAAATATCATATTAAACCCCACCATTTTTAGAAATGCTGTCATGTCATATTCAAGTGCAAGTACAGAGAGAAATGTATGTGCTGTACATGTGAATTCTTTCTCCACAGCCTTCTCAATTTGTAATATGACTTTTACTTGACAACAGTCACAGCTAGGAAATAAAATGTTTCTTCTTGGAAAGGAAAACGTTTATTATTTGTCTGTCTTATCTCTGACTAGTTGATAACAAGGTTAAAATAAAGCAGACAGCTCACCTATGTCTGACAAACTTACAATAAGATTCACGTTTTTAAATCCTTCTCTAATTTAGCATCAGCATTCATAAGGTCACAGAATTAATCTAATTGGAAACTTTCCTTCAGTTCAGCAGTATAATTTCTGTGAAACTATTTTCTAAATGCAAAAAGAAAATACAGTTATCTAAGCTGAACTTATCATAACAGTAGATGTTTGAATGATCACTGCTGCCTTAGCTATGCATATGCAATATAGCCTGCGAAGAATATAACAGCCGGCCAACTTCCAAAGCTTCAGGGCACTTTCTATGTGTACAAACTGTCAAGCTACTTGAGCTGAACTGACAAAAAGATACGTTTGGGCACAAAGCCATTCAGAGCTTTCCTGGCAGCAGACAGAGGGAGGATGAGCCCTTAAAGGACAATGTGAGGAGCATAAAAACAAATGTCCACACCCTGACATAAAAATGCACCAAATAACAAAGGGGGATTGAGTGAGGGAATCACTACTGCAGCAGTGATCATTTAAAGATCTACTATTATGGTAAGTCCAGTTTAGACAACTGGACTATACTCTTCATACTGATCACCACTGCAGAAGCCTTAATTACATAGGCAGATTACCATAGCTAACTATTCTTGGGAGGTGAAAGGAGAAGAATCCAGGAGCCCTAGGAGAATGGTCCTAGCAAAGCATGATCTAGACCTAGAAAAGGAATCTAGCTTATTTGTAAAAGTATGTACAGAGGACCTAGTAGCAGCTTCTAGAGTACTTCTAGAGTCCAACAATTTCCAAAAAGCCATAGAAGTAGCCAAAGTCTTTGTATAGTGGGCCTTGAGCCTGCCCGGAATATATTTGTCATGTCTAGTGTAACAATGTTCTCATAAAATGGGTGCTTAAAAGGTATTGACTCTTTTATACAAGGCAGTCAGCTGAAGATTATTGATGTCAGGATATATCAATCACCCTTGTTCTTGTGTGAGTTAATCTATTCTGTGGGGAAGCTTGTGGTAATTGCCCCTGGCCATTTCCAAAAGAAGGGAGGAGCATGGTTGCCTGGGCCAGAAGGGAGTCACCAGAATGATCTTGAGAGATTCCTTCTGAATATTTAGAAGTACCCTGGATATTAGTGGAAAGGGTAGAAAAGCATACAGCAACATTCCTGTTCAAAGAAAACAAAAGCCATCTGTCTTCCAGACCTTCTTGCATGGAGTCCTAGAACAGAATACTTAGAGTTGATTGTTCAGAGAGAAGGCAAAGAGGTCTATTTAAGGAACTTCTCACAGATGGAACAAATTTTACAAGACCCCTGGAAATAGTTTCCATTGATGTGTGTCTGCCCTAGTTCTTCTCAACTTGTTTGACACACAGTTTTGCTCTGACAAAACCCGTGATGCCTGTAGAGTGAGCTTGTGTTGTGAAGCTATATGCCAAGCTAATATGTGTAGTCTGCAAAGGCAGTATGATGTGGTTCTTCCTTGCTTTTTGATGTACCCTATCACTCTGGTATTGTCTGTAACCACCTGAAGTGGTCCCAGGGGACCAGCGATGGTTCAGAGAATTGAATGCCTTGATCAGGGCAAACATCACCTTGATATTTATGTGCTTGCATCTATCCTTCATGTCCCATGTCTTCTGCCCTGTTATCCCTTCTGAAACTGCTCCCCAACCAAAGTCTGAAGCATTTGTGGTGTGACTGACTGCGTTGGAGCAGGGAGGGAGAAGGGGAGACCTGAATTTAAGAATATCTGTTGTCTCTACCAAAAGATTTCTCTTCTGACAAACCTCAGACCTAGTACTGGGATCTGTAAAAAAAGAGGTACTGATGATTCCAGATATCACTATCTTTCTCATGAGGAGTCTTGCCAGGGGTATCATGAGAATCAAAGATGTAATGAGACCCAAAATCCTGAGGTATTCCTTCACAGTGACCAACGTCTAAGTGGAAAACCTTGGAAATAGTTCTAAGTAAGGATCTATTTTTTTTCTTTTTTTCCTCTGGAAGAAAAGCTCTTTTTTTAAAGAAGAAACATCTTTATTAAATTATCATGTATGACATAGGCAATCATACATTTATATAAATGAAAGCAAACCATATTGACATAATTTTAGTTGCAAACATTATACATGACAAACCATATTGACATAATTTTAGTTGCAAACATTATACATCACTTATAATCTATCCAGTCATTGTCAGTCCTACATTACATAGCTCATTCAAATTCTGCCTTCATTTAAACTTTATTCCTCCTCTGCATCTATTGTTCCCATTATTCCCATTTTTTTCTATGTAATTTACTCCTACCCTTTACTTACGATCCCAGTTTCAGTTGTTTATCTCTGTTACTATATTCATTACTTCTAGAAGAGCTGGTTTACACTTTGATTTTCATGTTTTAGTAATTGCGTTTTTGTCAGTCACCATGATTAGACTCAGCAAGCCCTTACTATGTCTAGACTATTCTTATTCTGTATCATAGCTCAAAAAAATAATTTCCTTATTTACGCAAATTTGCTTACCCAGTATCTCTGACAGTAGTTCACAGGGAATCTTTAAAGTCTGCCACCTCATTATACACCCAGAACATATATTCCTAGTTACCTCTTTCTTCCCCATCACACCTCCAACATTTGCTGTCTACCTGAAGAAAAATTCTTTGCAGTCTACTTGGGGTATAAAAATACCTGTGTAAACACTTCCTACTAGAGATCCTAAATCTTCTAGACTTTGTCGCACATTTGGGAGACATACATATATCCCTCATTGTTTCTTTGTGAATTGCCTATCCAATCTCTCTTCCCAATCCTTTCTAACCTCCTTTGATTGATTCTTATAGTCATCATGCAATATTTTATTTGCTGTACTAATTATTAATTTTTTAAAAGCTGCTTCTGTTCTAGATTCTACTAAACACTCTACCAGTGCTGGTCTTTTGCTTAGGGTCCTCCTATTTCTTTCTCTTTTGTGTATATTCTTATATTAATCCTTGATAGGAAAGGCAATCTCTAGCCTGCAGTCCAAATAAATTCTTGGCCTCTTCCCATTCTGTTACATTTCCCTCTCTAATTATTTGCTCCCAATACCTTGGTTCTTTTGCCAGTTTTCTCCAATAAATTCTAGCCCCCTCTTGCCTATTGTCTGTAACCCTAATTGCAGTCATCCATATTGGCAGAATCTTCTTTCTCCGTGCCTGTATTGGCTTAGTTCTTAGAATAGTTTCTACTAATTTATGAATATAATATTCTTTACGGTTATTGTTATTGTCCTTAAATTATAAGGTTGATTAAGAGGATATATGAGGGATCAGTAACGAAAATTAAAGTGGGTGGTTTCATCTTTAATAATTTCTGCTTGAGCAGTGGAACCAGGCAGGGGTGTCCTCTTTCCCCTTTGTTATTTGCATTATATTTAGAACCATTGGCAAAAAAATAAGGGACTCAGAAATTCAAGGATATAATTGGTATGGTAGTCAAGAAAAGCTGTCTGTATTTGCAGATGATATTATTGTATACCTGATAAAACCAGAAAAGGAAATTTCATTGCTGTGGAACATTTTGAGGCAGTTTCATATATTTTTGGGATACAAAATTAATGATGCTAAAACAAGGGCTATAGCTGTAGATTATGTACCCACACACAAAATGGTTCAGCATTATCCAATTTATGGGGATATGATAAAATGAAGTGCTTAGGAGTATGGATTAAAAAGGATTTTGGTGTGGCAGCTGGGGATATGTGGGAATAGACCAAACAAAAGTTAATGCAAACACTGAGAAATTGGAAGCTCTTTTATATGGATATGGATAACAAGATACAAGCAGTTAAAATCCCTAGTCCTTTTAGTTTTATACATGTCAGGCATATTTTTATCAACCATATGAGAAGTTATGGATAGCAATTAAAAAAGAGCTGAAGGATTTTATCTTGGAAGGGAAGACGGCAAGAGTCAACTGGAATAAGCTGATTCTTACAATAGAATAAGGCAGTTTGGGATTACCCAATTTGAAGGAGTATTTCAGAGTTACATAATTAAGTTCCCATACATAGCATAAGTGCAAGAAAAGCTCTTTCAAATGAGATGTCTATCTGACATCCTTGGAACAGAATCCTGTGTGAGGGAGTCAAGAAAGACTATTGAATGTTCTTTTGGATTTCCAACTTGTGCAAAAGATCTCTCACCCAAGAGAGAAATTCCTGACATTTTGAAAAAGATTCTGCAAAGATAAGCAAGTTATCTAAATATGGACAAATGTGTTAAATACGGGAAAGTGTAGATACCCATTAGCCTGCAATGAGCTATACAATGAGGTAGACCTTCTGTGAAAACTTTGTAGTGGATAGTTCAAAGGGTAAGGCAGAAAACTGATAATGTCATCCAGACAAACAAAACCCTGAAGTCTGAATGAATAAGAATGCGATGATAAGCATCTTTTAAATGTGGTCTGACAGGAAACTTGAAAAAGGAAGAAGACGTGACATGTTATGAAGGCGAAGTGACATCATTTTGAATTTGGGAACTATGACAAACAGGTTAAGAAAGAAAGAAAGAAAAAGAAAGAAAGAAAGAAAGAAAAGAAAAGAAAGAAAGAAAGAAAGAAAGAAAGAAAGAAAGAAAGAAAGGTAGGTAGGTTATGAAGTGCTTTTTGGAACTTCCTTGACACTTCTTAAATGTCTGTTTACTTAAATTCTGTTGAAACTGTTTATTCTGTTTTTTGCTGAAATTGGATGAGGCAAAAGAAAACCAATGGGACCAGAACCGGCCTTTGTTTGACTGGTGTTCTAGGCAAAGGGTCTCCAAAGTGCCCCCCAACACTGCCCTGTTCCCCCATCCTGGTCTACCTATACCATCCAGATTACTGAAAAAGTGCCCCTGCTAGAGCAGTGCCATAGGCAGCTGCCTAGTTGGCCTATGCCTCAGGCTGGCTATGCCTGGGACAATCTGGAAAAGGAGGACTGAAAAACTTTTGAGATTCTCCGGATCAGCTTACCCCTATCATCAGACCTTTTAATCACCACTGCAGCAGAGGGCCAAACACTAAATCTCTGTCCAAGAGAGAATTAAAAATCTCATGTTTTACATCATCTGGGAGGTTCTGAGAATGCAGCTGGCAGTACCAATGGTCATAGCCCTGGAAGAAGTATCAGCAGAGTTATACACACACTGCAAACAATGAGTAGTGACCTGTGCAATAGAAGAAACTAAATTATTTAAATCAGATATTTCTTCACATAAAGAAACTGTAGATAAAACTTTCCTCATACTATTACAATATGTCAGAGTAAACTTTAACACATGAGCCTGGCGATTTAAAATTCTGAAATTCAAAGTTGCAGAAGTACACACCTTTTTCCCCATACCTATCAATGATTTTCCCATCCTTATTAACTAAGTGCTTAGCAGCAGAGGAGTCAACTAAGGCTATAGCCTCTCGGTCATGTTTGGGAATAGTGCATAAAAATTTAAAGGACTAAAGAACTTTATATATCCTATCTGCATTTTTTAGGAACAGCTGGATGATTCTCGGGAAAATTGCGGGCAGTAAGTCACACATCCTCTAAAGCAGACAGAACAGGAGGGATGGGTATAAGTTCTGGAAAATCCTTCCATAACAACTCATAGTATTTTCTGAGGGACTGTGAAACCTCAGTGTTTTCCCACTGAAAACACTGGGACATTCTAGCAATAGACTCAGAGAAAGAGAAACCCCCTCATGGAGAAACAGAAAGTGAACTCTTTTCAGAGTGTGAATCAGAAATTTGAGGCCAAAACTCTGAAATCAACCCTGCATCTTCCTGTTCAGATTCAGAATCTTAAATCTCCTCAGGAAAGAGGGCATCCCTCATTTTCACAGAAACAACTGTACAAGAAGGATTAATAGCTTGAATTAATACCTGAGCCAGCCATAGTAAATTACTCCTATCCAAAGAAATTTGAGGAGGTGTAGATATATGCATGGTTTTCTTTTTTTTTTTTGTGACAGGTAAAATGTGGCCAGCCATGTTACTATTGTCAGCTGCTGCTTCTCCACAGATGAGCACAGCATTCTGACAACAGGGAAACCTTCCCTGTTCTCTCTCCCAAGACTGACAAGAGTGGTTCTCCCTTGCCCACTGAGGGGACCCTGACAGCCACAGAAGATGTGGCTAAGCCCCAGTCCATAGTGGCTGTAGGTGCTACACCAGAGGGATCTGGGGTAAAAGATGAATGGTCTGAGGTACAACAAATGGCCACAGCAGAATCACCCACCTGTGGATGAAACAAATTGCTAGCCTGTTGTGGTGCCAAAGGCTGTTTGCTTAACTTTTTCTTTTTGAGGTTGGAATAAGGGCAGACTGTGGGACTGAAAATCTATTCCATGGTCAAGCCAAAATGGTGCCTCTATCCTGGGGAAAACAAGCAACAATGCCAGTCAAACTATGAGTCCACAAAAGTTACTTTTTTGACAGAAAAAAACACAGTAGAAAGCACTATGGCAGCCCCACAATAGAAAAATAAATGCAATTTCTCCACAGAAGATATTTTATCAGTCAGTTAACACTATTTTTAAACTGACAGAAATGAGTACTCCATTTAAAAGTATGTTACACTCTCAAGACATTCCTTTAAAATAGAACATTCCTATTTAAAATAACTTTCTTGAATATAGAAGTACTAAAGCATCAGTAAAAAATAAGAAAATGGAAGTTTTTTTCCCCAAGGGAAGCTTCTCTACCCAGCTAAGGAAAGCACAAGCTGACCATTGATACTTGCAAGCCTCGGATGAGGGTACTCTTTGTCAGCAAGGAAGCACTGAAGGGCTTTGTACCCAAACTTGCATTTTAGTCATTAGCTCGAGCTTCTTCACAGTTTGAGCACATGGAAGGTACCCTGTAGCTTTGGAAGCTGGCCGGCTATTATATCCTTGGCAAGATATAACCAATATAGCTAAGGCTACTGCAGCAGTGATCAATACAAACAACATTGTACAATTCCCAATATCTAGCAAAATGATTTCTATTTGTTTTCTTAGTGAGCTTTCCTTTTCCATGTTCATATTTCCAGGAACTGCTCACCATCTTCTCCTGGAACCTGTTATTTTTTAGTGTGACCATGTGCATTAATTTGAACATACATGTTCAGCAGACCAATGTACAATGATAGTGCTGCATAAATTGTATTCTACTAAGGAAGTAATTATAAACCTTTTATTTCTGCTAGGCAGCCTTTGGCCCTGTCAGCGTTACTCACCTACGTCTTTTGATTATTCTCTGGTTCAGTTATTGAAATACCTTCTATGCAGGGTCTGCATATCTTTGAAGGTTGTTTTGCAGGGATTTCTGAATTTTTTTTTTTTGGCAATTCCAGCTACAAAGACATAGGTGATTAAGTGATCCCCCTGAAATTTCCTATGGGTGTATGTGCAGTGTGCATGAATGTCTCTGTATTCCCTGTAGTAGACTGGCATTCTATCTAGGATTGCTTTTCCACACTACACTTGCTGTTTGGCAGTTCATAGGAAGATAGACTCTGGCATTCCTCATTAACATGAAATGATTAAAGCTGATCTAGGTAAATGAATGTGCATATATGTATATAAATATGTATATCTTCTTGTGTGTGTGTGTGTGTGTGTGTGTGTGTGTGTGTGTGTGTGTGTGCGTGTTTGTGTGTGTGTGTATATATATATACACACACATACACACACACACATATATATATATATATATATATACATATGTGCCTGTGTGCATGTGTGTGCGTGCATGCGTGTATACGTGTGCATTGATAAACGTTAAAGACTGTTCATAGAATTTCTACTTTATTGGGAGTTGAAGTATTGACAAAAATACATCACCTCCCAGTCTACTGAATTTTGTAAAGAAAGTGCCAGCACATCCCCATAACTACACACACACACACACACACACACACACACACACACACACACACACACACACACACACACACACACACACACACACTCACACACATATATTCTACACAGCAACTATGAGACTGTGTAAAAGAGCAGGAAAGGAAAAAGTAACCTTACACATACATACTCCACTGAGTTCCCAGACACAAACACATGCTGTCACTGTGATTCTGTACTTCCAAATGACAGCAGTGACTACTTAGTAATGGCTACTTACCAGCAGCCCTAAAACACAATACCCCCTAAGCTAGTAACACCCCATAACTATGTAGATCTATTAATTGAATATGAGCTGCCCAGTTACATGACAGTTAAGCAACTATGCTACTAGTCAATTAAACTTAAAGCTAACCAAATTCTATAAGAGATTAAGTTGAAGTACCGACTTCTGTGTTTCTGTGTACCATTATATACGTAAGTTTGCTGATATGACTCAAAGCTTACTTGCAGGTGTGTGTGTGTGTGTGTGTGTGTGTGTGTGTGTGTGTGTGTGTGTGTGTGTGTGTGTGTGTGTGTGTGTGTCTGTGACTGTGTCTGTTTGTGTCTGTGTGTGTCTGTGTGTGTGTGTCTGTATGTCTGTCTGTGTGTGTGTGTGTGTGTGTGTGTGTGTGTGTGTGTGTGTGTGTGTGTGTGTGTGTGTGTGTCTGTGTCTGTGGTGTGTGTGTGTCTGTGTCTGTGTCTGTGGTGTGTGTGTGTGTGTGTGTGTGTGTGTGTGTGTGTGTGTGTGTGTGTGTGTGTGTGTGTGTGTGTGTGTGTGTGTACTGGGGGAAGTTCATTTCCTGTGGTATGTACATCCTGTAAGTGAGATCTCCATATTACTTTTATGCAGCCTGTAAACTAAGTCTCATAAATGTGTTTTTTAAAGGTAAAAACTACCATTTAAAATTATAAAGAGGTTTGACAGTTAACACAGTTTATAAGGTGTATGTAAGAGACTGGAAGTGTGTTCACTTACACATAAATGATACTTTGTTAGACCTTAGTGTGTGTGTTATGGTATATATGTGTTCCGTTTGTGTATGTGTCTATATTTGTGTATGAATGAACTAGCCTATGGTTGAATTCACTAATGTTCTAATATAGAGTAATTGAACACTAGTGATGAAAAGTCAACATATTGTGAAAAAAAAACACTTGCAACAGCTCTTGGCACTTATATATATATATATATATATATATATATATATATATATATATATATATATATATATATATATATATATATATATATATATATATATATATATATATTGACTCTGAGATCACACAACACTCCGTGCTTTACCAAAAACTCCAACAAAAAAAAAAAAAAAACACTTTGCAGTCAACTGCATTTATGATCTCTAATATCACTGCTGAAGTACTTCAGTAACCCAAGCATTTGACTACTTGAATAAAACCTGTATGTACAAATATGTTAGCACCACAGACTTGGAGTTGCTGGTAGAACATTCATCTCAGCAGTTATTTAAAATTATCAAGAGAGCAATTCACAGACGTAAATTAAATGCAATTCAGTGCCACGCATTGCATGTATGACAATGAACTGCATTACTGCAGGTCTTGCCTGCTGAACCTGGTAGCCTTCTTTGAGAAGGTTATCAAAGCAATAGGTGAGGGTAAATCAGTACATGCTGCCTACCTCAACCTGACCAAGGCATTTGGTCCAATGCCTGAAATGGGGATTGTTAACAAGCTCAGTAAATAAGATATTAACCTATACATTATCCACTGGATGTCGCCTCACAGTAAGACACTGTCCGGTTCGAATATCAGCTAGAGTGTCTTCTGCGTGGAGACATGCATGAATGGGCGTACCTTCATTGAAGGTTGTGCATCAGGGCTGGCAACTCGGCACGTAAAAATCAGCTGCCAATCATTAGCGGACCGGAGTTCCGCTGTGGCGACCCCTAACCGGGAAAAGCCAAAAGACACAACAACAACAA
>NC_056726.1:492692934-492710434 GCF_019279795.1 Protopterus annectens
TATAATAATAAAAGGAAATCTTGGGATAAGGAATTGTTAGATATTCAAAGTAAATTAGACTCTTATAAACATAATAATAAAGAAAATATTATGGACAAGAAAGTTATTGAAGAAATAAACAAACTAAATGAGAAATACAAAGAAATTTTAAATCATAAAGTTAAAATAACTTTGGAGAAATACAAGTTTTTGTCTTATTCAATAAGCCCCAAATACTTACATAGACTTAAAATAAAACAAAAAGGTTGAATAAACAAAACCATATCAAAGAAATATTTTATCTAAGGAAAAAGAAGAATGTTTCTAGTATACCAGAAATACTAGATGGATTTAGAAATCACTTTCACAAAATTAACCATAATAATATTAACATGGAACCTAAAGATAAAATAAAGGAGTTTATAACCACAAATATGAATAAAAAGCTTAATAAACAACAGATTAAACTATTGGACAAGAGTATTTCATATACAGAAGTTATTACACAAATAAATAAGCTTAAATCAAACAAAGCACCGGGTAATGATGGTATTATACCAGAGATATATAAAATCCTTTCTAAAAATACATATTCATTAATACATAAGGTTTTTATTTTGGCCCAAACTGAGTTAATAACCCCCCCCCCATCTTGGCAATATACATTTATTTCGCCAATTTTAAAACCTAATAAAGATCCAACTAGATGTTCTTCATATCAGCCCATCTCATTACTTAATGTTGATTATAAAATGTTTATGAATATCTTTGCTGATAGATTGAAGACAATCATTCCCGGCATTATAGATATAGCTCAGACAGGCTTCATTGTAAATAGAAATACTTTTGATAATATAAGAAGAACTTTAACATTAATAGATTTTGCAAATAGGAAAAAGAAAGATTTAACACTTATTAGTCTTGATATAAGTTCAGCATTTGATTCAGTAAGTTGGGACTATCTGTTTACCTTAATGAAGTGCACAAACTTCTCGGATGCATTTGTAAATCTAATTGAACATTTATACAAAGGAGCGTTGGCTTATATTAAGGTAGGAACATATGTTTCACAAAAAATACCCATTCTTAAAGGTACAAAACAAGGATGTCCACTTTCTCCACTATTATTCACTTTAGTAATGGAGCCTTGGGCTAATTTGATCAGAAACAGTACTGACATAGAGGGTTTTGAAATAGATGAAAATACAACATCCAAAATTCAACTTTTTGCAGATGATGTTCTAAACACATCAGCAGGATCTAATTCTTCTATACAGTCTCTATTTGATAACATGATGAATTTTAAAAGTATTTCTGGTTTAATATTCAATGTAGAAAAAACTAAAATACTACCTATATATACACGAAAAAATATTCTCATTAGTGATTTTACTAAATATGTACCCAGTTCAGGTCAGATAACTTATTTAGGTATAATACTATCTAAAGATATTAAATCTATTATATATAATAATTATAATACCTGTTTTCTTAATATACAAAATCTTTTTAATACCTGGAATAATATGTTTTTTACTATGGAGGAGAGACTTACAATTATTAAAATGATAATATTCCCCAAGATTTTATATTTAATACAATCAATAATACTTCCACCTACAAAAATAATTATCAAGAAACTGAACACACTAATGTTAAATTTCTTATGGGCACCTAATAGACCTAGGATTGCATTAAAGAAACATACTAATAGCTGGTCTCAAGGGGTATTTCTTTTCCAGACTTTAATTTATATACTATCTCTTCTATTGTAAAAGTTATTACTTTATTAATAGATCAGTCATATGTCACAAAATGGAAAGATTATTGGGAGCTAATTAGTATACACTTCATGAAAATCTCCTTAACACATAAAAATATGATTGTAAATAACTCCATGTTATGGTTACTAAAGGAATTTTGTACTTCACCTATTATACCTAAACATATGGTTTGTTACCCATTAAATATTATTATTAGTTATCATAACTTTATATTCATGCACCCTAAGTATAGGGAATGGAATTTTATTGTATTTCCTATAATGTATACTCAGGGTATGCTTTTGTCATCTACTTCTGAAGGAACTCATTTAGCTATAGATAATGATCTAAAGTACTGGTATCAGTTGATATCTGATAATAAAGTTAAAAATCTAGATTTCTTAAAACAAGAATTTGATCTAAGAGAAACTTGCTGGTTAGAGGTTCAGACCTTTAGACAACATCTCATTAATAAAATAGATTTAATGTCTATAACTGTTAAAGAATCTATTCCAACACTGATTGATTACTTGATATTAAATTTACAACATAAAGTTTCTGATAAAGGTAAACTTTCATACATACATAAATTTATCAGGCAAAAAACTTTTTACAGTGTAGATTCATACTGGAATTATTTCACTTCTATTAATGGGGACCCACCAAATCAACAAGATAAACAATATATATTGGAATCTGCTTATAGAACTACGTCTTCCATTGTCTGGAGACTTTATACATGGAAATTTTTACATAGATCTTTTTATACACCTTTGATGATGAATAAAATAAATAATAAAGATATCTATGTAAGAGATGTAATGTAGAAATTAATGCTGACTGGGCTCATATGTTTTATGACTGTATAAGGTTGAAAGAATACTGGAAGTCAATTAATGAATTTTTGCAGGCTCTTTTTACAGATAATTTCATTATTTCTAAATCTCTTATATTATTCAACACACCTGTACCTCAAAGTGTTAAAAAGGTTAAGCTTCCCTTGTTATGGTCTATTCTAGCAGTGGCTAGGAAAATAATAACTAGAAATTGGATTTCAGATACACCTCCTTCGTTCAATGAATTTAAAAATGTTATGAATATAGTGTGCCATATGGAAATAAACACAATTAGGACTAGAACAAATAGAAAAACATCTTATTTTATTGTGTGGGATAATTTACAAAATTTGTTAAAAAAAAATTAATTTCAATAGCATGGTATTTTAGTTTAATTAATTGATCTGATTGTAGTGGATGTCTTTGTAAATACTTTAGTTGTTTTGTTGAATATTATAATAATACCTATTTTTAATTACTTGTATAAAATTGTTATGATATTTCTCTTATATGTTAAAACAATAAACCTGTGTTGAAAAAAAAGATACCCATGTTCTTTACCAGTGACAGTAATGATATTTTGGACATTATCAGGATTAACTGGGGGATTTTAAAAGTGGACCCAGTAGTTAAATAAATTGTGGATGTTGAACCAAGGTTCAGATTTAAGAATAATCATAACTTGAAGAGGTTACTTTGCTACCCGACAAACAAGTTGGATCCATCCTTAGAGGTTAGACCTTAAACTTATCCATGTGGTAAGTGTCAGTTCTGTTGTTTTATTAATAGTAGTGGGATTTTTAAGCTTCCGGGCACTAACAAGATTTTTAATTTTAACATCTCTGCCTCCTGTGAGACATCACATGTTGTTTATTTAGCCTAGTGTATTCTCTGCCACTTATTCTATGTAGAAAAAAATGGAAACAGTGCTGAAAGATAGAATAAAAGAACAGCTATGTAGTACTAGAATATGTTCTAGCAACAGTGCTCTATCCAAACATACCTTATTGCAAGGGAATGATCATACATTTAAGTTTATGGTGATAGATATTAATGTACCTAGCCTATGAGAAGATGACATCAGAAACATGACAGAAGGTAGATAGGTTAAGTGGATGCTCAGACAGAGAGCTGACAGGGGTAGAGGTCTCAATGAGAGGGCATCCCTAAAAGCCACACTTAAATCTAGAAGACTGAGAAATATACAGACATGAGTAAGGGTTAGTCCCACTCTGTTTATTAGTATGTATTTGATAGAAGTCATCATATTTTATGCTTAGATATATTTATTGCTAGGTGCTTTTGTATAGATGAATAATCATATATATATATATATATATATATATATATATATATATATATATATATATATATATTTATTTATTTATTTATAACATGTAGAATGTTGTTTTATAATAAGTCTGTAGTTAGAAGCTGCTATTTTATGACAGCTTAGCCATAATGACAGATGCAAGTTTATGTAAAGATGGTATATGTCTTTAAATTTTGGATTCACATTTGAAACTGATTCTCTGAATCTTATTGGTTGACCAATTATATTTAAATGTATTTGTTTGATTAAGATGCTTTTACTGGTCTGTTGAAGCTCACAGCGAAAAAGCACTTACCATTTTTTATTTTATGTAATAAAAGTTTTATGGTTAGTATACTGCCTGAATGCCTCACTGCTATCTTGTGTGTTGGATTATTTGGATTTAAATGTAATAATCTACCAGTGAGATGCATTTTCTTTGCAGGTTTTAATGTCATTTCCATGAATGTGCATTTCAAGGACAGAGAAATTTAGTGCTCATGCTAAGTCTATTTTCACTGCGAGGCTGTATTGTTTGTTTAGCAAATGGCTTTCAGTGTTTGTGCTATTTTATTTCAATATCTGTAATCATTGTAGAATTAAATAAGAAAGCAGTATGCGCACTGACAGGTTTGAATAGTGTTTATGGTAAATGGGGAGACATAGCCAAGTAGTGAACACTGGAATGGCTGGGGAGGGGGCTGCTGCCAGGCAGTTGTAGGATGTTGCCACAGGAGGGGCTTCTCCGGGGGGGGGGCCCAATCTATTACTCTGCCTAGGGCCCCATTTGACCTTGATCTGGCTCTGCCTGGGACACAATCTTTACCTCAACATTGGCTGTTGAACTTAATTATCTTTTTTAGTTGTCTATTCAGTTTGATGATAGATTTTTTTTTTTATCTTTTTGGGTGTAGCGCTTTCTAATTTTAGGCTATTACATTTTTTCTTTGTTATATAACCTGCTTAATTTTGGACTCCACCAGGTTGGTTTTTTTTTTTTTTTTTTTTTTTTTTTTTTGAGTTTGTTTTGTGCTTACGTCTGGTAGGCACAGAAGCATCTATGCAACTATTGACATGGCTTTACAGAGTTTTTATGAACAATTCTGTATAGGCTACTGTGTTCTTTGGGTTTGGGGGAGCCTTGAAATTTTGGCAGGTTACCACTTAATAAAACGTGGTTTCCCTTGGAATAGTTCCTAACTGTTACAGAATTTAAAGGCTTATATAACTGATTTTTATTTCAGAGGAGGCAGCTTTGTTGTCTGACCTCACCAGAGAAGACACTGAGGAGACAGTGTTCTTCCATATTTGTGAGTACCACATTCAATGCTTGTGCTCGCTATATGGTCTAGGGTGTTTATGTTAACAATGTTCAGGAATCCCTGTGTCTGCAAATTTTGGGTTATGTAGGATTCCCAGCCTATGGTGTGGTAACTAAAGTTCTCCATGACTATGGTATGGTATTTCGTCTACAGTAGGTCTAAGTATGAGCTATGGGTTTCATGGGACATAGATGGTGACCTGCAGTCTGCAACTTGTTAGGATATGTTATGGGAATTTGTCTATGATAATTTAGATGTGAAGAAACTCCAGCTCATCTTCCCTTTTATCCAGCCTAGAGGTCTTCTTGTTATTGATGTACAATCACCACCATATTTAGTCCCTGCCTGTGCTGTTGCTGATCTATATGTCTGGAAGACACTGAAACCTTGCACTGACAGGGTACTCTCTGTGGCCTTAAACCATGTCTTGCTAACTTCACAGATGTCCGTTCTGTTACAAAGGGGTTTCTGCCCAGTTCCATGAGTTTGTCCACAGTGCCCTAATGGGGTATTGTATCACATGGCTCACCCAGGTCAAGTTAGGCAGTATGCACCATTTCGCCCACATCTATTGCCTTGCTGACCTTCTCAAAGTCGTTCACCAGGGTGAGCAGACATGATCTGCCTTTGATGAAACCAAACTGGCGTGGATCCAGCAGCTGAAGATTTCTGGTGTTATTGTTAATCATTTCCATGATAATTATTTCCATGGCTTTGCATATCAGACTAGTCAAATGAATGGAACTTAGTTTCTCAGGACCCATTGACGGTCCACCCTTGTGCAGAGACTGACTATTGCAGTTCTCCATTTGTGCAGCACAAAGCCTATTTGGAGGCTACGTCTGAATAGTGAATCCAGTGGCCATGATAGGTCATATTTCAGGCTATTTAAGAAGTATCTTGTGATATTATCAGGGCCCATCAAAGCTGTGTTCTTAGCCTTAGAGGGTACATCTCAGACCTATTAATAGATAACGAGCCTTAGAGAGTACATCTCAGACCTATTAATAGATAACGAGCCTTAGAGAGTACATCCCAGACCTATTAATAGATAACGAGAGCTCAGCGCTTCTTGTCTAGACTCCTGTTATTGAACAGTAACATCTTTACATTCCCTTCTTTTGATTTTTCTACATTGAAGGTTTGACAATTTGGTATTGCCTCAGAGAGGACCTATGCGGGAGGACAATGTTTTAGCCAATATTTAAAAGCCTAGAGGGTACAGGTGCAAACCATCCTTAGTGAAGCAACATAGTTTGTTAACCATATTCTCCCATGCTAACAACTATTTATTCTCCTTAAAATGTTACTAGAAGCTAAGCCAATTATTAAAGTCAATCATCTTTTGTATGTATTGTGGAATCATCCTTGGTGAAGGTAGAATGCTGTCCAGTGCTAGGCTCATACTAGTGTATGATACATAGGCTGATAGCCCCATAATGTCTGTCTTCATATAGCTTAAGAAGGTATGTCTCAGGTCATTTACACTTACATGGACTATGACTAAGTTGTACTGGTACCTGTGGTGCAGAGACTAGTGCAAGCATTAGTTTGCAAATGCTGGCTCTTGATAGGCAATTGATCATTACAGATTCATAGAACCATAGATTCTAACAAGGCTAAGGACCTGGGGGGGGGGGGGGGGTTGTAAGCCTAGTCAAGTTTTCCCAGAAGAATAATGACATCCTGTATGCAAATAGGACACCGAGGTCCAAGCATTTATAAGCTATCTCTCTCTATAAGGGACATGGTGTGACAGGCACAATGTAAATTTCCTGTTCCTCATTCAATGGTTTAGATTACACTTATATTGGAAAATAGACAAACTCAGCTTTACATGGAAGGAAAGCCTGTTCCATAGGCGGGGCAGCCACTGCTGATCTTAGATTCACATAGGTTCATAGGTGTGTACTAGGCTAATGGCCCTGGAGCCTTTAGAAGCCTAGCCCATAGGATTACCCTGGCATCATGCCACTCGACCTTAGTTCCCAGTGCCTCTGTCAAGTAGAGCCACTGGAGTGATCCCCGGGGTGAATTTTCTATTTCCCATCCAGTCATCAAGATTTCTCTTGAAGAGGGCCAGTGAGGTGCTCTGTTTATCATGTATAGGGAAGTCTATTCCATAGCATGGGCAGTCTCTGTTGTATGAACCTGTCCCTCCAGCATATTCTCCTGATTTTGGTAATGAAGGTTGAGGTCTCTGGAGCATGTGGTGTGGAGAGATTGGGATTTCTTTAGCAAACATAACATGCAAATATAGACTACATATCTTGGTCCATAAGGGGAACAAGGGTATAACATGGCTAGGCCTGTAGAGGCCTTAGGGCCAATAGCCTAGTAACTTCCTATGATCCTAGGATTTACAGGTTACCTATGCCTTTGTTTATCATGTCCATAATGATTCTTTCCATGGGCTTAGATATTAGATATGAGGCTGGTCAGAATTATGGGCCTGTATTTACTAGGATCAGTGGTTGGACCTCCTTTGTGCAGAGGAATGACAGTAGCCATCTTCCAATCACTGGGGACATATCTGACTCTATGGTGCAGTTAAAAAGTGATTCAAGTTGACCAGAGAGGTCATGTTTCATGCTATTTAATAAGCATTCTGGGATGTTATCGGGGACCATTGATGCAGTGTTTTTAGTCTTGGAAATTGCATTGATGACCTGTTTCCGAGTAATGGTTGGGGGAATTGTGGTTTGCGGTATTTCCTTTGGACTTTCTCTACAGAAAAGTAAGTATTTTTATTCACTGTACTGCACTTTTAAACTGTGTATTACTGAATTGCTGACTACTTTTAACTGTTTTAGCCGTTTTAACTGTTTGCTGTTTCACTGTTTTAACTGTTTGCAGTTTAAGATTGTTTTTCCTGCGCTTGATATTTTCTAGTACTTGTGTATTTTATAGCATATGCTAAATTCAGATTTGCTGAATCTAGACTGTTTGGCATTATCTGAGCACTAAAATCAGCCATTAAGAGGGTCCCCTGCAACCTTGTGGCAGAAGTGTAGCAAAGGACCCATCTGAGTTGGAGATTGCAGGAATAAGGCTCAGTACATCCACGGTAGTGCAGCGGTAGCGTTGTTGTCTCACAGCAAGAGGTTCTCTCGTTTGATTCTTGGCTGGAGTGCAGGGAGTGCCTTCTGTGTGGAGTCTGCATGTCTTCCCCGCAGTTGGGTGGGCATACAAAAGACATGCGTAAATGGGCGTGCCTTTGTTGAAGGTTAAACGTCGAGCTGGCACTTCGGCATTCGTGAAAATCTACTTCCAATCATTAGTGGACCGGAGTTCTGCTGTAGTGACCCCTAACTGGGAAAAGCCGAAAGACAACAACAACAACAACAACTGACATTTCCATTGGCCAACTTGTTTGAAAATTGCTTAAATTGTTTTAAAAAAGGGTTGTCACAGTTGCTACATAAGCCCCATGTTTGCACCTGTATTAACACAGCTCCACAGAGTTTGGTGACCAAAACTACTTGGGTCTATGTTATATAAGCGAATGCACAGAATTGTAAATGCTATATAATCTACCAACAATCCTCGAAAACCAAAAATATCGACACATGGATCAGCGATTTTTTTCCCAGTGAAGAAAATCACTGAGCCGTAAAAAAAAATAAATAAAAACACCAATATGGGGGGCTGTGCCTCCCACACCCCCCTACTTAAATATACCAACTCTGAGATCGCACCACAGTGGAGGAAATGGCAAAGTCCTGAAAACAGCCCAGTGATTTTTTTTTTCCCTAGGAAAAAAATTGCTGTTCGTGCTTTCGGTATTTTGCCATTTCACGTTATAACGTTCGACTAAACAGCATTCACAATTCATTGCGTTCGCTAAAATAAGAGGGACCCCACTACTCTACTATCTTCATCTGAGCAATCTGAAGCATCTGTTTGCACATAGTGCACCTCCGTGCAGGACTGTACAGTGCAAATAAGCACTGGCTGTTATGGACTCAAAAGCTAAAGTAGATTTATTTTCCTTTAGAAGCTGCCCGTGCTTCAACTGAGGAGTCCATTAAATTGTGTTTAGCTGCTTGGAGACCATCTCAGCTTGGCTTTCTACAGCATTTGCCACTTTAACTGAAATCTCCTAATCCCTAATAGTCTCATACAGTTGAGAGCCCCAATAGTATAGACACAGCATTAAGCCCCCAATTGAACCACATCCTTCCTCATTAAAGCAAGCAAATTACCTAGTATTATGGTGGTCACTTCTCTTCCATTACTCCTGCCATCCTGATTGACATGAATATCCTGAGGCAGTGTAGCAATTGCCTCCTGTACACTAACAATGCATTACTCCTAAACCACTCAAGCTTGATTTGTGAGAGATGCATATACACTAAGAATTTGGTATCCTTGCTCTCTCGTTCACAGAACAATGACACTGAACAGATTGTCATCCCACATACATACTACACTTCCTGCACAAACCACATTCTCAAAACATAAACCATCATACTTACAGGTACTCACCAGAAACTTACACACCAGGGACCTCCGAAACACAAACATGTTACACCTAATATTGCACCTACAGCACTCAATACACATAAAACCACAAGCACAAGTGCCTCACCAAACAATCCCCTAAGGCAAAGCACATCTAAACCAAATTTTTGTCATAGGTGACTCTATAGTGAGACACACAAATGTCCAACTCACCAGGCTGAATAAGGAGAAGGCTACAATCAGCTGTCTGTCAGGTGCCATGCACTCAAGTCTATCCACAACAAGTACCATTATGACTCCATCATAATTCATGTTGGTATGAATGACTTAAGACGTACCTCACTGGACTATATGAAGAGAGACATGACTGAGCTCTCTAAATATGTGTCTCAGTCAGGTATGTCACTAGCCTTGAGCAGCATACTACCTTCATATAAGATAATACCAAACTATAAACCAAAAATGATTGGCTTCAACAATTGGCTTAGTTTCTGGTGTCATTCTAAGGGGATCCAGTACCTGTCAGCCAGGGATGACATGGTAGATAGACCACACTGCTTTGCTAGAGATGGTCTTCATCTTTCAACTCTGGGATTTTGGTTATTGGCTAAGGCTCTTGCCTCCCCCATAGTGCCTTTTTTAAGCAAAGTCACAACAACAAAATTCCCAATGTAAAAATATCTTCAAAAAGTGACCACAAGGTTATGCTGCTAATTGCTAGGAGTCTAAACCTAAAACTGCACTCACTGGAAGAAATCCTCACCTTAGAAGATTCTGACCTCTGTTCAGTCACAGAGACTTGGTTTAAGGCCTTGGAAAGCACCCCTGTCATGCTGGGTCATAGTGCCTTCCACGCATTCAGACCACAAACTGAAAGTGTGAGAACTAATGGAGGTGGAATAGCAATATCAAAGATAAATATACATCTAGATTGATTAAACAAAGCAATTCCCTTGAACTAATCCAGGTCCAAATGACTGTAGGTAAGATTCCTCATGAAGTTACTGCCAGTTATAGGACCCCCCTCTAAGAACCAGGATACCCACACTGCACACTTGGATCTGCTTGAATAGCTCAAGATACAACCAGACACCTTTGTTTTACATGACTTTAACTACCCATCCATAGACTGCATAAATTATACGTGTATTCTTGGACATCATCAACTCCAATGCCCTGGACTAGTTAGTTGACACCCCCACAAGGGCCCAAACATTCTGGATCTGGTGCTCACTAACATGGGTGATTGTTGCACCACCCCATGTATGTGGCCTTCCCTAGTGAGGTCTGATCATAAATCAGTCTCATTAGATGAAACAATAACATCTGACCCCATTATCAGCAACTAGACTAAAAAACTTCTCCAAAGCCAATTGCAACCTAATACGTGATAGCGTTAATAGCTTCATAGCCCCTGCCCTCACTGATGGCATGAACACCTATACTGGGATTTACACCAATGCCTTGTATAAGCATCTATACAAATGTATTGACTCAGCCATATTTGATAGGATCAAAACAAGATCCTCAAGAAAGAAAAAGCCTAACTGGTGAACATCCACCGTTAACAGGTGATACAATAAGAGAAAGATATTGCTGTCCAAGAGCAGGAATGTACCGGCTTTGAATTAGAAGCATTCCATCTTCAGCTTAAATAAGCAAGTAGGGCACCTCATAAAGCATTCTAAAGCTAACTATGAATCCAAATTTGCCTCTTTTGCTAAGGATAACCATAAGGCCTTCTTTAGCTATGTCAGAAACCTTAAAGGCAAAAACAGAATGGAAAACAGCAACCATCATCCTGTTACATAATGGAGGCCCCTCTACAGACCCTGGGAACTATAGACCCATAAGCCTGACCAGCTTAATCTGCACGGCTATGGAAAGAATAATCATGGACCTTATTAACAATGATATAGGAGACCTCCAGATAGTTTTATTCATATATTTGAAAGGGTGTGTAAACAGTATAATGTTGAACAAGACAATATGATTATATTATATAAAAGCTTGCTGACCATTTCACAGTATTGTACTTTACTCAAAATAACACAATTGCCACCTTTGTCTGCATCTCTAAACACATAGTTATTCAAGTTTTCATACAAACCTTGGAAATTCATCCATTCCACCTTTGTTAAATTATAGTTTTTATCTAAAATCTAAACTTAAAAATTAGAAAAATTCATGTTTATTTTTTTACATAATACCTTTTCAAACATACATATAGCAGACAAAACTTTTGGGGGCATGAAGTGGCTTGCGTAAGTTACTGTAGGAACAGTTAATTTGCTATATCCCATGCAAAAACCAACATCATTTCATGTGCAGTAGATTCATTTGTGACAAATCTCACAACATTACCCACATTTTCTGTAGCAACAACAGATGTAACAGATTAATTACCAACATTTTGAATTTTCTGAACTCAATCCCCTTATTCCATATGTAAGGAAACAGCCAAAAGTTCATCATCCTCCTCCAATGTATTTGTACTTTACAAAGTTTGAATAAAATATGTTTGTCCTGAAAATACACCCTCAGGTGCAATTTGTGACAAAATCTCTTCATGTCTAACAAAATATCCACTAGAGATTGCACTCTCTTCAAAACAAACTAAGTAATAGATTTTTTGCTTCTTCTGTTATCATTAAGTCAGACAAATTAATAATTTGCAAAACATTAGGTGAATGGACTGTTCACTTGCAAATTTTCATATCCACCAGTAATGAAGGTATCAGAGATTGAAGTTACATTCACTGTCTCTTGCCTTTTCCATAACTTCTCCTTCCTCGTCCATGCCCATTCTGGTGAAAATGGGTAGCGTTCAGTGTGTTTGCATTTTCTAAAGAATTTCCAGCTTCTCCTAGTTGCACATTCTCAAACATCATACTCTTTTTACTCACGGATGTTTCAACTGACAAAACAGAGGAGTCAGAAAGGAAACAATGCATACTGTTGAAGTAAAAAGTTTGTCCATAACTACAATAGCTGTGCCAATCTCCTTCAAGGAGTGGATGCAAAGAAGGAAAAAAGGTGGTAGGGTTCCTTATATTCCCTGGTGAATGGTCTTTGTTACATATGAGGAAACCTAGCACACTTTCCCTCTTTGCACCCGCTCTTTGAAGCTTTTTTGAAAACTTGTGAAGCAGATGTTGACAAAGTCCTTAATACTGCACATTCTAGTATATATATATATATATATATATATATATATATATATATATATATATATATATATATTTTTTTTTTTTTTTTATTTGACTAAAGGATAATATGCAGTGTGGCTACAACTGCAAGAGCTTGAGGCAGTCCAGATTCGACCAGCGGACAAAGGTGGAGCGATTGTAGCTGTGGCCAAAACTTTTTTACTTGGACAGTATGCATTTTTTGCTCCCCATTTCTGACACTTATGTTCATATATGTAAGTTTGATATTGAGAAACTGACCAAACATATACATAGTATGTTATATGATTTTTTTTTTTTTTATGAGTAGGCTTGTTTCCTATGAAATTTATAAGTTTTTTGTTATTCAATGACCAGTTGTCCCTATAATTTTTGGCCTGCCTAAGATAAATAAGGACTCATTGAGGTCACTTATGTGCCCAATTGTTTCGGGTCGGGGTTGGCTTACTGAGGTGTTATCGATTTTATGTTGACAGGACCTAACCTAACCTATGAAACCTATGGATGTTGAGACCAATTTTGGATAAAGCACCTTCAGTCCTCAAGGACACTAAACATTTTTACAAGATCTGTATGCTTATGTAGAGGGGTCTAATCTTTTTCCTGATTGCCTGATGGTCACCTTAGATATAAGTTCTTTATTTACAGTGATATCCAATAACATTGGGGTTGATTATGTGAGACCTTTTTGTTCTAGAAATAGTGAATATTCAAATAGTCAGGTCACCTTGGTTTGTCTTTTGTTGGACTTAATTTTAGAAAATAATGTTTTTTTTTGATGATAAGTTACGAGTATGTGCCAATAGCTACACAAACATGGTGCTGATACATTGGGAGCCTATTTATGTCTTGACAATAGGTTTTCAGGCTTTGTCAAATATTACAAGAGATTTGTTGATGATGTCTTTTTATTATGAGGAGGGGGTCTTCCTTGATGCTACATGAGTTTGCATATTATTTGGAGGACAATAGCACCTTCCTTAGATGTACTCTTATTTATTCTACCATCAATGTTAATTTTTTGGATGTTAATGTTGCAAGAAAAATAGATGGTTCTTTTAGGACTAGTATGTATCATAAGTCTTGTAGATAGAATAGCCTATTGCATTGCTCAAGTATGCATCTCAACCATGTACATAAGAACATTGTGAGAGGTCAATGGTTAAGGATGTCCAGGTTGATTAACAATGATGATCATATGTAGCAAGTGCTTGCAAGTCTATGGAATGATTTTATATGTAGAGGATACTCTATAAGAGAGGTTGATTGCTCTATTAATGAAGCAGGTTATGTTAGAGGGAATGGAGTAAAACCTTATTTTTCTTCTAGGAGTGAGCTGGCTAGAGTTCCTCCATGAGTGTCTTCAGTGAAATCAGGTAATACTGGAGTGTCCTGAACCTGTTTCAGTGATTTTTTGCTTGTGTGTGACATCATCAAGAGGAACTGGCCTACTCTTTTGGCTGATGACAGTATTAGAGAGGTGGTTGGTGGTCAACCTAGTTTTTGTGTTAAAAGTAAGTTTTCACTTAAATGGCAGCTTTGTTATGGGTGCCAGAGAATGAAGAAGGTCTCAGATCATGTAGGCAACTTTCCATGTCGCTCGTGTGGAGTATGTAAGTTCATTGCTACTGACAAGTATTTTGTCCATCAAGGTACAGGAAGAAGGTATATACCTAAGCTTTATGCTGATTGCAAGAGTACAGAATTAGTATACTTAGCTTTGTGCGAGGTCTACTCCTGCTTTTATGTAGGAAAAATGGATTGCTTGCTCAAGGAGCATATTCTGGAACACCAATATGATATATGTTGGCGAGACACCTCTAATGCTTTAGCGAAACACATTGCATCATTTGATGATAAACATGTATTTCTTTTTTTAGTTTTACAGCTGATTGTTAAAGATTTGAGAGAGGCTGACTTTATAAACAGGACTGAAAATCCTGAATTAAGGTGGATAATTATGTTACAAGCTGATAATAAGTTTGGTTTAAACAAAGTTGTTCCTTTAAAATGAACTTTGAAATCACATGGACTGTTTTATTGATTAATTTTCCTTGTTATAGATTAGATGATGTTTTGCATTATTTTTATGGTCTGATGAAGCACTGAAGGGCATGAAAGTGCTTACCATTAAAGTTTTTCTGCTTTTAGCCATGTTGGTTGGTCTTGTCCTTTACTCTCAGTACTTCTCAAGTTGCAGATGACGAAAATAGGTACAGAGACCTAATGAAAATAGATACAAAGGCCATTGAAAAATAGGTATATACAGCCAAAGGTCTGGGCATCTAATTAGCATAAAATCTGAATACTAAATAGGTACATACAGCCAAAAGTCTGGGCAGCTAATTAGCATAAAATCTGAATACTAAATATCCCACAACTCTTCCTGCATCAAGAAGGAATGTGGGATATTACAAACACATTTAAGAAACAGAGAGTGACAAACATAATGGAAAATAAAAGTACATTATCAAAGCTGAAAATAGCAGACTCATGTGAAGGCATAAATTAGGCATCAAAACAGAAATGTTCCTTGAAAATAGGGAAGGTTAAGAGGTGTGCAGCCAGAAGGAGAAGTATTGGCAGAAAACAAGCAAATAGCTAAAATCAGATGAATAATATGCATTTTGTCAGATCTTCTCTGCATATCTCATATGCCAGGAAAGCTACCTATACTAAAATAATTAAGAACTCACATTTTATCAGTGGCAGTCTCTACTTCTGCCTTCTCCCTCATTCTGAGCTGCAATTTAGACTTCTTATGAAATCTATGTAGAGCGTCACTGTCGAGAGTTTGCACAAAAAATGGAGGCTGGCATTTTGGTAGCACAATGTACAGAGGTTCCAAATTTGATCTAGTAACTTTACAATTCTCAGCATATTATGAGGTTTTATTTCATTTTGAACTGTTACTTGAAATCAACATTTCTATAAACCATGACTAGGTATTTCATCATAAGAAATAAAATGGCTCATGACTCAGTTTAAAACACCAAGCTAAGCAGAATGTACTTTCCCAGGCAGCTTTATTGCATAATTATGTATCTCAACATTTTTACAAGTTATGACCCCTAAAACATCTGACTCATCGCATTTTTAAAAAAAGCTCTTAGAGCTGACAATGAACTCTCAATTACATACAGATCATTTGAAAGATAAAACTTTTCTTTTATGAATAAAAGCTCTAAACTACAACAACAGAATAACTAACACACAATGACTGTAGAAAAGTACCTCAGATGTACCACACAGTATAAACAAAACTGCTTGGCAAACTTTTTATTTCTTATGGTAATCAAACATATGTAAAGACATCATTAAATCATTTTAGCCTTATAGCCATTTCTAAATGTTCATAGGTTCATAGGTTCATAGGTTTATACTAGGCTATCTGCCCTAAGGCATTTATAAGCCTAGCCCAAATTATTGTGGCTTACGCCACCCCTTATATGAAAAAATACTGTGCCCATTAGTTTGTTGTGCCTCTGTCCAGCAGTGACCCAGAGATGATTCCCGGGGTAAACCTATGATCTCCCATCCACAGGTCTAGATTTCTCTTGAACAGAGTCAGCGAGGTGCTCTGCCTCACATGGACCGGGATTTTATTCCACAGCATAGGGAGTCTCTGAGTGATAAATCTATCCCTCCAGCACGTCCTATTTATATCCGTGCTAAGGTTTAAGTCGCTTGCTCTAGTGGTTTTGGTGGATTTGGATTTTTGAGGTGGAGCATGTCCATTAATTCCGGGTTGGACATGGCCTTGTATGTCAGGCACATGTCACCTCTGAGCAGACGGTATGCGACTGAATAGAGCTGGAGTTTCTTCAATCTGGCAGCATATGACAGATTTTGGAGTCCCTTTATCCTTTTGGTGAGGAACTTTTGGGGTCTCTCCAACTGCTGCAGATGTCGGGTGAGATACATCCCGAATGGGGCATTGTACTCGATCATTGGTCTGATAAGTGAAGAGTACAGGGGAACAATGACCTCACTAGATCTGGATGTGAATCCCTTCATGATCAGGTGGGCAATGTAGAAGGTCTTTCTAACCACTTTAGCAATGTGAGTGTCAAAAGAAAGGCCACTGTCAACCTGGGTCCCCAGGTCCCTGATAACCTCTTCTGTGCTTAGTGGATTGCCACCTATATGGTAGCTTGGGGTTACCTTGTTTTTCCCGAAGGGTATGACTATACATTTTTTGGCGTTTAACTTCAGGCCATGGCTCTGGCACCAGCTATCTGTTTCCGTGAGTCCCTTCTGAAGGATATCAGTGTCCGATGCACTTTCCACTATGGCGCCCAGTTTGCAGTCATCTGCAAACTTTGTCAGCCAAAGTCCTCCCATGTTGGCCTGTACTTCTGAGAAGTAGATGCCAAACAATAGGGGGCCAAGGACCGAGCCCTGTTGCAGATATATTTTTAATACAAATTGTAGAAAATGTCTATGACATTCATGCTACTAAAACACATTTTGTATTATGTACATGGCTTTATATGCCTAATAAACCTAATTATGATATACAACTGATCTTCCATAAAATATAACTGGTGATTGTTATTTGTGAAAGTTGGAGAAATTGAAAGAAAAATGTTGCCACTCATAGGAGAATCACAGAGAAAAATGACAATAAATATTC
>NC_056726.1:492715434-492727934 GCF_019279795.1 Protopterus annectens
TACCTTTTTTATGCTGCTCTTGTTATTACTTCAGTATTTAAGAGTTAAAAGTCAGACTCATGTCTATCAATGTCCCTGCTGTAACACTGAACCATGGGGAGTACCTTTTTTATGCTGCTCTTCTTATTACTTCAGTATTTAAGAGTTAAAAGTCAGACTCATGTCTATCAACATCCCTGCTGTAACACTGAAGCATGGGGAGTACCTTTTTTATGCTGCTCTTCTTATTACTTCAGTATTTAAGAGTTAAAAGTCAGACTCATGTCTATCAACGTCCCTGCTGTAACACTGAAGCATGGGGAGTACCTTTTTTATGCTGCTCTTCTTATTACTTCAGTATTTAAGGGTTAAAAGTCAGACTCATGTCTATCAACGTCCCTGCTGTAACATTGAACCATGGGGAGTACCTTTTTATGCTGCTCTTCTTATTACTTCAGTATTTAAGAGTTAAAAGTCAGACTCATGTCTATCAATGTCCCTGCTGTAACACTGAAGCATGGGGAGTACCTTTTTTATGCTGCTCTTCTTATTACTTCAGTATTTCCACTCTTTTCTTCATATATTTTCTGAGCTCATTGCTGAATTCCAAATGGAGAGATGATAAAATCAACAAGCAAAGGAGAGTGGTATTGCTGGAAGTGAATTCAGCCTCATGTCTTGATGAGTACCTTCACAAGGTGGACCCCATTTTTACAAAATCTGACCAAGACAACACTGACACATAGATTGTATTTTATACCGCATATATCATGGACAGAAGTATGTTAAAAATAAAAATGACAGCCGGGTGCACAAGTCCCAGGATAAAAAAGTGCCCAATCCTGGTAGGCACACTTATTGCCAGGACTGGAAAAAATGACAGTGTAAAATCTTCAAAACATGGAAACATTCCTACAATGGGGGTTAGGCCAGGCTCAGGGGGAGGATGCTGATGTCTCTCTTTTGTAGAAGAAAGTAGTAGTCCATAAAAAAACACAAAAACTGAAAAGTGAAAAAAGAGCCATAAAGATGATAGATTGGACTACTGAGGATAAGAACGATATTACGTGCTGTCACTATTATGGAAGAATCCCAGAGTTTCCAGACAGTATATATACAAAAAGATTACGAGAGAAATTAGAAGAAAGAAGCATACTTGCACAAGAAAAGCTGTCAAAAGCTTCAAATTTAAATTTGTGTTCATTAATACAACAGACTCATGAAAAACATAAACCAAAAGAACTTGGGCCATTTGCAAAAAAGAAGCAAGTGAGAAAGTATAAAAATATAAAGAACAAAATCTACAAGTTTTTGAAAGGTATAAAAAATGGACATGGGAAAGAAAAAGAGATCTGATATGGTGCAATATTTATGCTAAAGAGAAAGTTAAATTAATCAATACAAAAAGGCAGTTCCAAAGATATTCGAAGAGAAATACAAGCAAGGGCACCAAGATGTTGAAAATTTCACAATTCACAAAGTAAGATCACAAAAGGAAATGCAGAACAGAAGATTAGTAAAGTAGAAGTTAAACAAATAGAAGATGAAGTTATGGAGTGCCTGTTTTTATTTGTTTAACTTCTACTTTACTAATCTTCTGTTTGTTTCTCTTCGAATATCTTTGGAACTGCCTTTTGTAGTATCAGAAGAGATCAGGGTCTATTGTAACTATTGCAAATATTAAACTAAAGATATCTGCACAGGCAGAAAAAACTTAGAAGATACACAGATAAATATAAAGGAAAAATACAACATAAGCAATTTATTGATGACCAAAAAAAAAGTTTTACAAAGAATTGGGAAACAAGGCAAAAGGAATAGAAACACAATCAACACCTTTTTGGAGAAATATCTATGAAGATCCTGTGGAACATAACAAAGATTTGAATGGATAGAAGTCAAAAGAAATAGTAAGACGTTCAAATGTACAAGATATGAAATGGGATGAAGTAACAGCCAGAGAAACTGAAACAAAATTAAGAAAAGCTCCTAACTGGAAAATCGCACACCTGGATGCAGTACCAAACTTCTGGCTAAAAGTATTAACATTGTTACATGAAGATTTAGCCATGAATAAGAACTATGTATATGCACACCCTAAACAGATGCCAAGCAGATTAAAAACAGTAAAAAACAATACCCATCCTTAACAGTGAATCTGCAAGATATTCAAAAGTCTAAACACCAATAACCTGCCTTCCAGTGATGTATAAACTACACAGTGGAACTGATGCTGATAGAGTTCATTGTCATTCAGAAGAAAATTCATTCATAGCAATAGAACAAAAGGATAACAAAAGAAAGTCATATGGAACAAAGGATTATTTGCTGTTAAATAAAGTCATAATGGTGAATTGTAAAAAGGGGAATAATCTAAGCGTGGCATGGATAGACTACAAAAAAAAATATTTGAAAGCATGCAGCATTCATGGATAAAAGAGTGATTACGAATGTATAATATACACCCTAAACTGATCGATTATATAACAGTGACCATAAAACAGTGGCAAACCAATTTGCACTAAGCCATGCTAAATGACAAATTATTTTTCCAGGGATAAAAATTTAAAGGGGGTTAATCCAGGGTGACTATTTGGCACTGCTGTTCTTTTGTCTTGCCCTTAACCCACTAAGCTGTATATTTAACAGGCTGGTTCACAGTTACAATTTGGAACCCATAAAACAACACAGTGTAAAGACTTTTTATCTTCTTTTTGTGGATGATTTAAAACTATATAGTTCATCAGATAAGGAACTGAATACTCAACTGCAAGTGGTCAAAACATTTTTAGATGATATAAGAATGTCATGTGTCTAGATAAATGTGCAAAGGCAACCTTTAAAGCAGGAAAGCTGCAGCACCAAGAAACTCTCAGTCTGGGACTGGAATGTGATTTAAAGAAACTTGAGCAGGAGGGACAGTATAAATATTTTTGATGAAGACTCGACAATAAAACATGAACAAATATGAATAAAACTTAGTAAGAAATATTGTAGAAGACTAAAATTAATACTGAAACAGCCTTAACATATTGGAACAAAGCCCAAGCTATAAACCAATTTGCTCTTCCTGTTCTAACTTACAACTTTGGGGATTACTGACTGGCCCCAAAAGTTATTGGATCTGTTGGACAGGAAAACAAGAAAAATGCATCATGCTTATCAAATGATTTATAAACATCAGTGTACACCAGGGTTATATATTCCCCCTTCTGAAGGAGGTATGGGCCTCCTCTAAACTGATTATATGTATAGATCTGCAATCGTAGGACTGTAAACATATCTGCTGATCTCACAAGATCCAAAAGTGAAAGTTTTAAAATATGAGCAGAACATGATGAATTTCCTGCTTAGTTCAGCAAAAGCATATTGGTGTCAAGCAGGAATGGAAGGAACCACTTTAAAGGCATCCAAACCAAACACAAAAATAACCAACAAAAATGCTGAGCTGCCATTAATGAAATCCTGCAATCAGGAAAGACCAGTACTCCACCCCCTACCATTGACACCACCACCAATAATATTGCCACCCAGTTCAGTGAACACGTCACCAAATCCATCCTGGCCCTCACCAATAATAGTTCTCCCACTTCACATCCAAACCTATCTTCCGTGCCAGCAGACCAAAACCTCTTCTCCTTACAGCCTGTCCCAACTAGCACAATATATAAACCCTGGCCTCTGACAAATTATCTGCAGAATATCTAAAGATCACAGCCAAAGCCATCTCTTACCCAGTCTCCTTGCTCATTAACTTTTCTTTATGAGAACAATGCATTCCTTCTCTGTGGAAAATTGCATATATAGTACCACTCCACAAAGGAGGTAACTCTGTGGAACTATCTAATTATTGTCCAATTGCCATTCTATCCCCCTTATCTAAAATCCTCAGTGGAAGTTGGGGTGGGACCACTAAATGTGGTACATGTGCATACTGTGAGTACATAGATGAATCCAGGTTTGTTTAGGCATCCTGGGATGGGTAGGTTGTAGCAATTAAGAGACAGTGCTGATTGTAATACCCAACATCTAGTCTATGTGGCGCATTGTGTTATTTGCTTCAGATTCTTTCGTTGGCAAGACCAACCATAGGTTGAGAGAGAGAATGAGAGACTACCTCTATTGCACCAGGAAGGGGATTGATTTCAGTGCTTTAGCCAAGCATGCAATTCAGGAAGGGAGCAATCACACTTTTGTTTTTCAGGTTTTGCATGTTATGGGAACAGGCTTAAGGCTAGGGGATATTATTAATAAAACTGAGAATGTAGAGCTACAGTGGATTTTGCAGTTGGGCTCATATAGAGGGTATGGGCTCAATGACAGTGCCCCCTGAAACCTGCACTTAAAGCCAAGAAACTAAAGTGATATTTATGAGTGCATTGCTGTAGTTTTTACTTTAAGATAGGTATTTTGATTAGCTATTTAAATGTGCCTGCATAGGGCTTGTTTTTTATTGGATAATGAATGAAGTATCTGTGTATTTACATGTATACTGCTGTACTGTTTGGTTGTCTGAAGAAGCAGTGGGTTTCACTGTGAAAGTGCTCACCTTTTAATAAAAGCTTTTGTATTTTAGATTTGCTGGTGCACTGCCTCTGGTTTTCATATTGCCTTCTGCATTGGGATTTTTTTTGTGTTTGTACTTTATGGTTTTGCTCACAATACGTTGTGTTTTCTTACACAACTATCCTAATCTGCTCACATATAACCAGGTTATGATAGCCCAGCAAATTCTATATAATCCTGATAGGGATCTTGCTCTTCAAGGTTTACTTAATATCTACTCTAACAAATGCCTATTAAGATCCACCAATAAATCACTGGCTGACATAGGCAAAAGCAACAATAGCTCTGGGGACTCCTTGTTTTCTATTTTTGTTGAAAAAACATGGAATACCATCCCCATAGATATTAGGACCACTGAAAACAAAAATAATTTCAAAAAAACTCCTCTGGTCCCAATTACATAGTTCTTGGTTATATAATTGCTCTGACCCTGGGTAGTTTCACTTAATTAGATCATATTATACCTTAACCTTCTATGAAAGCTTGCAACAACTCAATTCTATACTCTTAATCAATGTGTGTTTACTGTACTAGCCACTGATGAATGTAACCAAATGACTGAACAAAATGTCCTTTCAACTGTATTGTTTATTGTAACTTAGTGTGCTCCTTATAGTATATTTACTTTCTGCTCCTTTCTTGGCCTTGAAACTGCACTTTATTAACTCTTGACTCTGTACCGTACTTTATTAACATGTGTATTGTAGTTACTGTATTTGCTGTACTAATCTTTGTGGAGCTTTTCTCCCCAGGCCTCCACTGAAAATGGGATCCATGCCCAGTTGGACTTACCCTGTAATCAAATGTAAAATAAATAAATAATAAATAAAATAATAAATAAGTCAAACCAGAAGAAGACAAACATTAAGCAGCAACTGAATATGACAAAAAAAAAGAATATAAGGCGAAGGATCAGATGAGAAGGCAAGAAATGTGGAAAATGCATAAATATAGTTGCAAGTACAGAAAACACCTGGAACAACCTTATGTTCATCCTGATCTGTCGTGGGAATGGTTAAAGAGTGGTGAATTTAAACCAAAAGGCAACAATATTGCTGGCCCAGGATAGTGGTCTGTGTACACGTTGGTTCACAAAGACCTTTGAACATGTCAGAGAAACAGACAAATGCAGGTTTTATATAACAGAACTGGAAACAGTTGCACATCTTGTAGCTGGGTGTGATACACTAATGGCAGAAGGACTGTATACTGAAAGACATAATAATGTGGCAAGACTGTTGCATTGGCAATTGTGCAAACATTATAATATGAAAGTAACTGAGAAATATTGAAAAATAAGTCACAAAGCATTATAGAAAATGATGAAGTTTATATCACATGGGCTCACTCATTACCAAGAGTTCAAAAAATAAATGTGAGAAAACCAGATATAGTAGTCCATGAAAAGAAGATGAAAGTAGCAATGATCATTGAAATCATTACACCCAGTGATTACAGTGTTTTACATACAGACAGAGATAGTCATAAAATACCAGGGTTTGCAGTAAGAAACAAGGGCAATGTGGAAGAAGGATACTCAGACAGTTACAACAGTAAATGGATCAATGGGCCTCACAAAAAAATGCACAATTGTATTTAGATTTGTGGTGCTGCGGTAGCGTTGTCGCCTCACAGTTAGACGTTGCCCGTTCGATTCTCAGTTAGAGCGCCTTCTGTGTGGCAACATGCGTGAATGGGCATTCCTTCGTTGAAGGTTGTGCGTTAGGCCCTGCAAGCCAGCATGTCAAAATCTACTGCCAATCATTAGAGGACTGGAGTTCCACTGTGGCGACACCTAACCGGGAAAAGCCGAAAAAAACAAACAAACAGATACATGTAATTCCATATGAATTGCAGAAGAAGTCAATTCTAAGCACATGATGGGTGCTGGGAAGAGCACTTTTGGCTAACATTAAAAACTGAAACAATAATAATTTCATGAACTTTAATCATACTTTGACTTAGGAATGGTGTTCATTCCCGTCGTGGTATTAGAAACCCAAAATACCTGGCAAAATTAAACTGAGAATAACCATAGGGTGTACCTTTTTATGTCATTTTCCTTATTAATTCAGTATATCTGCTCCTTTCTTCCCACATTTTATGAACTTGCTGCTGAATTCTACATTTATAAATACTGTATGTACTGCAGCACCTTGGTATCCAATAGGCTTCTCCCAAAGTTTCTTACATGAGTCTCACATTACCCGTCATGCCTCGCTATCTCATCAAATAGCTCATACACTTTTGTAATTCCACTGCTGTTATTCCCATTTCCAAACCTAACAATTCCAAACAGATTGCAGATTTTATATACATCTCCAGCTTTCCTTTAGTCTGACGCATTGCTAAAAACACTGGACTATATGTCTTGCTTTCCATTCTAATGTAATGAACAGTACGACTTTTGCAGTCTTAAAAGCTACATAGCTGCACTTAAATCTCCTGTGAATATTCTAATCATTTCAGCATAATCTCTCATCTCTCAAAGATCTTTAATTCTATAAAAAAGCATCTCCTTCAACATGTGTCAGACTTATCATTGTCTGATGTATTAGTTTCCAAACAAACACACCTCAAAGCACTTCTTATTTTATTCTTTTCTTCAGGCTCACATTTTACTCGTGATTTACGATATGATATTGCAAGGCTCCTTTTTGAAATATTTTTGCTCACTTTGTTTTTTGTTTTTTTCTTATTCACAGCTGACAACTCACATTTGGATTTCCTTGCATATGTGTTTTTTTATAGGTTTTGATCACTTTGTAACACAGTCGCTGAATTTGTTTCATAGCTTGGGTTCTTGGTGATCATTAAGAAGTAAATGTCCAAAATGAGAAACTGGGGACAAACACCACCCCCCAGATTCTCAAAAGCTTGCACAGTGTGCATGATTAGTGTAAGAGGAAAATTGGTCAATATGGCAGCCGAGCAATCCATGTATGTGCTCGTTTGACGTGCGCGAGCGCTCTAGCACTAGTGCTGCACGTTCCCAGCTCCCGTATGCAAATTACCTCATTTGCAGGTGAAAACCATGCAAATGAGGCAAATCTGCCACCCAGGAAGCAGGAATCAGGGCGTGCAGTACTAGCAACCGAGTACAGTACTGCAAAACCCAAAACAGAGCTATGACAGCTGCAAATAAAGGTTGCATATCATTGAGGAAGCATGCCAATGGCCAAGTATAAGGCCATTGTTATTGCAAACAATACAAAAAAAAAATCAACCTTTATTTTATGTTAAGCTGATCTTGGCTGTTTAAGCATAGGGCAGCTGCGGGCAAACGGGATTGGAGGGAAAATAATAAAATAAACCTAAAATAAGCATTCTAACTAAAATCAGTATTCTGCCATGCAAGTCAATGGCAGACAGAAGACAACCTGGCCAGTGAATAGTGGTTGTTAAAGGGGGAGACTCAGTGTTAGACATGTAACTATGCATTAGCAGGCAATCCTATGCAAATGAGGGGAAGGATAGTGAATCCCAGTTTTCCCCAGCATGTGAGGCAGTTCTCAACAGTGTAAGAGTATGAATAGCTGAGTGCAAGACCAGGAGGTAGGTAACATCATAGGTGGGTGTGTCAGCCATACTGTAAGCAGACTGGAGCACTGTGGCATGGGTAAGCTCCTAGCTGAGCACAGCTAAGCTGGGGGTGTGTCTAAACCTGCCTAGCACTCTTTACAAAGCCTAAGAAGGTGTGCAAGCTGCACATCGGGTTTTACAGGAAGAAAAAAGAAGTTAAACCAAGAAATAGCAGCAGTATGCACATATGAGCACTCTGAGTGGCGTGCTCACAGGTTTAAACAGGAAGGCTATGGGAAGGGAAAACAGCAGTAGGAAGGTATTCAAGGAGAACTAGCTTAGCTGGCAGGTGAAATGTATCAGAATCAGCCAATTACACAGACAGTAGACCAGACCAGCCCAGAACACTACTATAAACCAAGAAAACACCTAACCTTCTGTTTTTCCCACACTCTACACCACCGGTGTATACAAGTGGGGAATTTTTAACAAACAAACCTACAAAATGAGAAGGGCTGCAGCAGGCAACATAGAAAAACATGTGCAAGAGGCTGAGGGTGGTGAGGATGTGAATGCTGTCAAACAACCCACAGTGAGGAGACGGAGAAGAGAGTACAGACCCAGGGTAACCTACCAGGGGCTACATGAGCTGGAGATAGTGGAGCTCTATATGGTGGACAGAGACCTCCTACAGCAAATTGTTGAGCTGTGCCGGTCACACCTGACACACCAAACTGACCAAGGGAAACCTATCCCAGTGGCCACAAGGTATGTGTAGGCCTAGGTATACTAGCAACAGGTACCTCCCAAAGCACAACTGGGGATAACATGGGGATCTCACAGGCATCAACATCCAGAGTATTGTACCAGTTCCTGGATGCCATGTCAGCACATGCCAGTGAGCACGTATATTTCCTCAACATCTGTGAGGTGTTGGCCAGCAATATACGTCTCTTCCACCAAATAGCAGGATACACTGAGGTAGTGGGTACTATAGACTGCATACACATATGCATCAAAGCACCACCCAGTGAGCAGGGTAGGGCCTACATCAACCACAGGGGCATCCCCTCCGTCAACTGCCAGGTTGTTTGTGATGCCCAGGGCATTATAATGAATGTGTGTGCTGGCTGTCCTGGAAGCTATGAGGATTCCCACATATGGCATCTGATGCAGCTGTACCAGAGATTTGCCAATGTGGATATCCCCTACGGTCATATAGTGGGGGATGCTGGGTACCCACTGGAGCCATGATTGATGACACCCATCAGAAATGCACACACACCTAAACAACAATGCCATAATGAGGCACACGCACAGGCCAGACATATAATAGAGCATGTGTTTGGGATGCTCAGGTCATGGTTCTGGTGTCTGGACACATCCGATGGAGCCTTGCAGTATTCACCAGCTACATGTACCCAAATTGTTATGGCATGTACTATGCTACACAATATGATCCTGAAGAAACAACTGCAGCAGGAACAGCATGGGGCAGGGCCACATAGCCCCCCACCAATGCCAAGGCCTGCACAGGCACAGAGCAACCCAGAGGAGGGACAGCCTGATCCTGCCCCAGTAGGCAGAAGGAGGCATGCCCACTATGCCCTGGCCTTGGCAAAGAGGCAACGCATAGCACATGCACTGACACAGTAGGGACCCAGGGAATGACACCTCTCTCTGACTTGCACATACAGTAAAAGGGATGCCTGTGCTCAACCATGTATAGGGAGTGTACTATGTGCATCTGACATAGGCAGCCTTCCAGCACCACCCACAAGTCTGGCACACCCTCAAGGTAAGTTAATCAACCTACCAATTGCCAAATGGAGTAGAATGCATTGTTACCTGTAGCTATGGTATGGATGTGAGCATGTAAAGGAATTAGGTGGCTGAATGTTATGACACTCATAGTGGCACCATAACATCTGCAACACATACTGGAGTCACCATAGTAGCCAGTACTACACAGGGTGACAAAACCCACTGCAGGAAATGTGCTGTGCGACATGTGTTTACATATGACCCACACATGACAGTCAGGATGGTTCACATACCCAACAACAGTCTCAGCCAGAAGGACAGGTATAGACAAACCCAAATAGAGCCTGTGGCATGGCCCCAGAATGATGGCTATGGTTAACCCCCCCCCCCACACAGGCCTACACAGACAGACCACAGCATGGCAGGCAGTGGGATGTTAGTTCTGAAGGGTAGGAAGACAGACAATAATATGTAGGGCAACCAAAGCCATGATCTGTAGTACACTGGTATGCCTCTAGTCAGTATGATAGTTAGCAATACAAAATAAAATGGAGTACCTGACATACCAGTACGGTCATATCAAATGTGTACATGTTTCATGTGTATCCCCCACATCCTACATAGTAATGTAATAACAGTCAGGTGTGCACCACCCACTCCTGTGTAGAAATGTAGAAATAGTCAGGTGTGCCCCCCATCCTACATAGTAATGTAATAACTGTCAGGTGTGCCCCCCCAACCCTGTATAGAAATGTAGAAATAGTCAGGTGTGCCCACCCATCCTACATAGTAATGTAATAACAGTCAGGTGTGCCCCTCCCACTCCTGTGTAGAAATGTAGAAACAGTCAGGTATGCCCCCCCTGCTATGCAGAAATGTAGTAACAGTCAAAGTCAAATGATCAATGGATACTCTGTGGAGACAGCATGCTACCTGTTGGTGTACAACACAAAGGTCAGCACTGCAGTGCAAACTACCTGGACACAATCCACAGATTCAGTACAGATGGCCATACTGGGCATGCTCACACACTTAGAGAAATGAAGGCAATGTCAGTCTACAACATACTGAAAGGTCATACTGGGCATGCTCACACACTGAAATACATGAAGGCCATGACTGCAAACACCAGTGGACCAGACATATCTGGCAATTGCAGTTGTTAGTCAGACAGTCATCAGTATGCACCACTCATGCCTTGCACACACAGTGGCTAGGATTACAGACATATATGTTAGGACAACACTCTATAATAAGCCAAAGGTAGATGTACATAGATGTGTGGAAGAGGGTCACTGTGACAAGGAGCCATCCAGGCCTGTCCTACCCAGCACACAGCCAAAGGGCCCCAAACACATGAGGTGCAGATGTCACTCACTGCAGATACTAGCCACCAATATCTGTCAGCATTACAGACTACGTGGTGCATGTGCCAGCTGTGCAACATGACTGTACAAGGAAGTAGTCATCTAGCAGCTGTATACAAATACCTGTGACATATGACCCCATGTGTGCCCGCATGTGGCATGTCAACCCATACATGAATGGGTTATGGCCCATGCACACACCGCCCTTCCCATAGCCCTACTATGACAAGCCTGCTAAGGTAATCCAATGTGAAATACACCTTTGAGAGAGTTGTAGCCTAGTAATCTCTGTGGTGCGTCCCAAAACTCTGTACTGCTGTAGTGTGATAAACTAGTTAAGTAGGAGTTCTATCCCCAGACTTGGCAACTGTGTGTGTGCGTTTGTGTGCATATCTGTCTCTCTCTGACTGTGTAGAGAGCGATGCTTTTTATGGTACTCACACTCCTTACAGTTCATATACTCAACTTTGGCAAGGCTGCTGATGTCAGTCACCTGGAAATACACCTCTTGGATGGTTGTTGCTTAGTAATATCTGTAGTGCGTCCTATAACTGCGTACTTCTGTAGTGTGATAAAGACATTAGGTAGGTGTTCTAAACCCAGACTTGGCAAGTGTGTGTGTGTGTGTGTGTGTGTGTGTGTGTGTGTGTGTGTGTGTGTGTGTGTGTGTGTGTGTGTGTGTGTGTGCGTGTCTGTGTGCATGTCTGTCTGTCTCTGATTGTGTGGAAAGCAATGCTTTTTAGGGTACTCACACACCTTACAATACATATACTCAACATTGGCAAGGCTGTTGATGTCACCCACCTAGAACTACACCTCTGGGAAGGTTGTAGCCCAGTAATCTCTATAGCGCATCCGGTAACTGCGTACTGATGGAGTGTGAATTAGAACTGTGGTAGGGTTCCATCTCCACCCATGGCAGTTCTGGATGTTTTGTGTGTGTTTCAATGTCTGTGTATGGAGCAATGCATCACAGGCTAGTCACTCGCAGTACATTTCAAATGCTCTACTTTGGTAATTCTGCTGATGTCATCCATTGTGAAATGCACCTTTGGGGAAGGTTTACTCCAGTAATCCCTGTGGTGCATCCTATAAGAGCTCCATGCTGTAGTGTGATATAGACCTCTGTCAGAGGTTCTACACATACACATGTCGGTTGTGGATGTTTTGTGTGTGTCTCACTGTCTGTGTATGGAGCAATGCATTTTAGGCTAGTCACTTGCAGTACATTTCAAATGGCCTACTTTGGCAATCCTGCTGATGTCATTTAGTTTGAAATACACCTTTGGGGAAGGACTAGTC